>NC_080162.1:172751513-173051513 GCF_950295315.1 Erinaceus europaeus | reverse complement strand
ACATACAGGGTTGTTCTGACAGTAGAAAGTAAAGTGACTAGCTTAGTCTCACAGGACAGAGACTTAGAACCAGTCACTAACTATGATTGACACCTGGTATGTATTGACTCATGTTCAGCTTGTGGTTAGAAAAAAAAATAGTTACCTAAGTTCCTCCAGTATTTAAAAAGAGATTTCTTATTTAATCTATATATATACAATTTTAATGATAACTTATTAACTACTTATGTAGAAAATCAGAATTTCATTCTGCTTGAAGAAACTTATATTGTAGGAATGGAACATTTCAAAACTATAATTTCTTGGTCCAGCCAAAATTACAGGTCTGGATATAATTTAAGTTTGTCTATCAAATGTACTCATATAAGACTTGAATGAGTCAAAATTAAGAGGGTACTGTAACACAGAGGAGTGGCCTGCAGGTGTTACAGAAAAATAAAAACAAAACTTCCTACCAATCCATAAAAGCTCCCTACAAAGGTAGAAGAGAAAGTAAGTTGATTATTAAATACACACCAGCCAGACGGTGAGTGAATTATAGACCATCTGTTAAGAGATCACAAAGACAGAAAGAAATCTCACCCTTTTATATAGCAAAGCAGACAACCCATTCCACACGTGTTTTCAAGATAAGCCCTAATTAATCTTCAAGTAAGAGGATTGTACATCACTGATTATGACACATAGTTGGTCATAATTCGCTTGGCAATTGGGGCAGTGTTTGTTCATTTCCTTTATCAGAATGAATGATAAAACTCTCATTTTTTAATGGAAGGAGATAGATTTGCATGTTGGAGTCAGGTGCTAGAGGGAGGTCTTCTATCTCCCCTGATGAATTAGGAGGTGGGATGCTATTTTCCCTGCTGATTTGGAAAAGCTTGTTCTAGATCATAGGAACTTAAGAAACAAGAAACAAAGCAAAACTTGGACTGGGCTTGGTGTACTGGTTCAAAGCAAAAGACTCTGGGGAGGAGAGTAGAAAGAGGGCTTGGGGGAGGGTGCTTCGGGGTCCTGGTGCAATGATTGCAGAGAAGGACCTAAGTTGAGGGTCATAGTGTTTTTAAACACCTATCATGGTGAGATGATATGTTGTACTCATGGGTCAACAGCTGTACTGTAAACCATTTGCCCCCAATAAAATGATGAAAAGAAGAAAGGAAGAATGGAAGGTAGAGGAGGGGAATGGAGGAAAGGAGAGGCAGGAAGGGGAGGGAGAAAAAGAGAGAGAGAGAGAGAAAAAATGTAGTCCCTTACTGCCTAATCCCAACAAATAAACAGATGAAAAGAGTTACATACACTTTAAAGAATATCAGGGAAAAAAAGTGCCTCTTTTTTAATAGGGGGAATTAGTTATTCCCTTCTCCCTTCACTTTTAATTTGCATTCATCCATTTACAACACATCATGCATACAATATCATGAAGTCATTTTAGGCTGTAGTTTCACCATTCCCTTCTTCTTCTAGCGTTTGCCCTTCTTCTGTAGCCAGTCAACAGCATCAGGTTGAGCCTGATGTAAAGTTTCGAGACCTCCTTTGAATCTGGAGAGGTGGCAGTCGTTGACTATGTGGGTCATAGTCTGTCTGTAGCAGCAGGGGCAGTTCGGGTCATCTCTGGCTCCCCAGCGATGGAACATAGCGGCGCACCTGCCATGGCCTGTTCCATAGCGATTGAGGAGGGCCCAATCATAACGTGCTAGGTCAAAGCCGGGTTGACGCTTGCAGGGGTCTGTGATGAGGTGTTTGTTCTTTACCTCAGCTGACTGCCAGCTCTGTTTCCAAGAGACTGGAACAGAGAAGTTCAGTGTAGGCGTAGGGGACCAGATTGGGTGACGAGACGTCAAGTGTTGGACAGGGTGGGCGAAGATATCTGCGTATATTGGCAGGTCCGGTCGAGCGTAGACGTGGGAAATGAACCTAGATGATGCCGCATCCCGACGAATATCTGGCGGGGCAATGTTGCTAAGAACTGGCAGCCATGGAACCGGGGTGGAACGGATGGTTCCAGAAATTATCCTCATGGAGGAATATAATTTGGAATCGACCAAGTGGACATGGGGGCTACGGAACCATACTGGGGCACAGTATTCTGCAGTGGAATAGCATAATGCCAGAGATGATGATCGTAGTGTGGAAGCGCTTGCGCCCCATGAGGAGCTGGCCAGTCTTGCAATGATGTTATTCCTCGCGCCCACCTTTGCTGCAGTTTTTATGAGATGTTCGTGAAATGACAGAGTGTGATCGAGAGTAACGCCAAGATAGACTGGCTGGGCTTCATGCCGGATTCTCGTATGGCCAAGCTGCACATTAAGCTCACGCGAGGCTGAGGCATGGTGTAGATGGAAAACAGATGATACCGTTTTAGCAGTGCTAGGAATTAGTCGCCATTTTTTATAGTAATCAGATATCAGAGACATGTCTTTCGTGAGTGTTTCCTCGAGGATGTCAAACTTGGATGCCTGAGTTGCACAGCAGATGTCATCAGCATAGATGAACTTCCTTGAAGAAGTTTCTGGGAGGTCATTGATGTAAATATTAAATAGCGTAGGAGCCAGAACAGAGCCCTGGGGGAGGCCACTTGAGACAAGTCTCCATCTGCTAGACTTGTCACCCAGATGTACCCGGAATCTTCTGTTTTGGAGAAGAAACGATATAGTGTTGGCCACCCATGGAGGTGGCCATTCCCTGATCCCCTTCAACAATTGTAGAAAATATATTTTGTCCATTCATGATCAAGATGCTGGCGCCGTTTGGTGGTGGGTACCATATGGAGCTATACTCTGTAATCTTATAGTCTTGTAAACCATGATTAAATCAGTATTACTAATAATAATCAAAGGATCTAAAACTAATTAAGCATTTAACAGACCTTCATCTCCTTACATAAAGTTTACTTAACATTATTTATATAGAGCGTTAGAGAGACAACTCACCAGGTAAGACCTTGTCCGGCAAGAAGGAGGTATGATGGTGCTTGAAGTAGCTTTTATACTGTTTTGTTTTGTTTTGTTTTCCCCCTCCTTCATTGTGTCTGTTTTCCTGTCTCTTTATCTGAATTTAATACAAAGAGTAGCTTGAAGTTTTGAAGTTGGGGCCCTGACTTGTTTAAAAAAAATATTAATACAGAGGGATGTCTGGAAGTTTACTCTTTAGGTTATTTATTAGTGAACTAAATACGCTAACAGGAATGCATGAATATCTAGTAAGTTTTGGTTATTTTATAGATAATATGAGTGTGTTCTTAATCACATGAGAAATTTGAAAAGCAAATTTCCTTGGTAGAAATATCTTCTTTTCCTTCTTCATATAAAAAAATGAAATAGGAGGGCCAGATGGTGGTACACCGGGTTAAGTGCACATAGTATAAGCTTAAGGACTAACACAAGAATCCAAATTAGAGCCCCCCGCTCCCCAGCTGCAGGGGGGGTCACTTCACAAATGGTGAAGCAGGTCTGCAGGTGTCTATCTTTCTCTTCCCCTCTCTGTCTTCCCCTCCTCTCTCCATTTCTCTCTGTCCTATCCAACATAAATAAACAAATAAAATAACCACAAGAACAGTGGATTCATAGTGCAGACACCAAGCCCCTGAGATAACACTAGAGACAATAAATAAATAAATAAAAGGTAAATTTTGAGAGCAGTCCCAAGCATAATGAAACTTAAACCCAATGTGACCAATTTGGGATATTTCCATTCCCACATTTTAATAAGCAGTGGTATCTAATTCTTTTCACCCTAATAGACA
This sequence comes from Erinaceus europaeus, assembly GCF_950295315.1. Classification (NCBI taxonomy): domain Eukaryota; kingdom Metazoa; phylum Chordata; class Mammalia; order Eulipotyphla; family Erinaceidae; genus Erinaceus; species Erinaceus europaeus. The sequence goes on along the minus strand of NC_080162.1, from coordinate 173,047,771 downwards.
TGTCAACACATGTCAGTCATCATTCTCTTTCCCTGAATCTGTGGTCTGTCTGGTTACTTGTGTTTACAAGTAGATTGTGACAGCTATGCCTCTGCAAATTATGAGCCTGGTTTTAAAGTGTCCTGACAAACTCTGCTTTTGCTCTCTTGTAAGTCAAGAAGTCTGACTATCTTGCTGGGGAGAGCAGTCCCTTGCAGAGGCCCCACAGTTACTGTTGTATGCTTTACATTGGTTTGGTCTAGCTCTCCCCCTGCCAGGAAAATTGGTTTAGTCCTGCTAGTTTCGCGGGCCCGCTTGTCCCTGCCCCAAGGAACCCCGACAGAGTTGGAGAGTTTGAGAGTAATTGGCACCACCGCATGAGAAGGAGGCAGGAGAGTTTTGTTTGGTGATTAGTTTGGTTTAGTTTATGAATCGTTGATCTTGAATAAAGAAATACAGCTTCCCGGCCCAGCTGTGTGTCTCTGGTCGTCTCTGTTACCCGCCCGTGAAGCTAGCCAGGCCTGCTGAAGCCAGCCCGTCGAAAACAACAGTTACAATACTGTGAGGGGCAGTAGAAGTAGATCAGTAAACTACCTGTCATTCCAACCACCCTTACAGGTTCCAGAAATCTCAAGGTATCTACATCTGCTGACCACTTCTTAGAAAGCTCTTGCCTCTCTCTTCTTAACTAACCAAGGCTCAATTCAAGTATCGTTAATTGTAGATTTCTTTGTGAGGCATGGATATGTTATAACTGTTTCTTAATACTATAGGAATCCTAACCTGGAAATGGAGTGAAGAATGAGAGGTTTCACATATAATTAACATATTTTTACACAGTATTTTTATAATGGTTTATTTATTATAATAGGACAGAAAGATAGTAAGAGGGGAAGGATAGGTAGAGAGGAAGAGAGAGATGCTGCTTCACTGCTCATGAACTTTGCCCCTTGCAGGCGGGGACAGGGTATGAACCCAGGGCCTTGGACATGATAATGTGTGTGCTTACCCAAGTGTAACACTGTCTAGCCTTTATGTAGTATTTTTGTCTTCTCAGTCTATTGGTCAGTCTTTGTTTCTCACAGACTGCTTAACAATTCCACTCTGTCTCTAAACATGTCTACTTTCCACTGTCCTTAGATTACAGTGTTCCTGAATTCCTTTAGACTACCTACTGTCTTATTTTGTAGAGTTGTCACAAGTTTAGCTTCTAACAGTGTTCTTCTCATGTGCTATAATCTCGTTTCCATAACCATGCAGTCTTCAGGAGGAGGATATGAATGGCAAAAAAAGAGCTTTAGCCCTTCACCTCAGGGGGATGTGTGTTCACCAAATATTTATAGAGCACTAACCACATGCCAGTCACCACATCCTCAATCACAGGGTAAACAATTGTGTACATATTTCTGGAGTAACTTCCACACAGTCAGTGGGAGCAAAGAGAACTTTGTACTCCAAATACTGGAAATCTATGCTCTGATTCCCTCCCTTCCCTCCTCCTCTTGTTGCAAGGCCTTAGCTGATCTGGTCAGCAGAAGTGAATTCTAGAGCACTTAAACTGATGAAAGGAGTACAATTTAACACTACAAGGTGAAGATACTAGAATCCACCAGAACTGGCAAAGATGTGGAGCACTGTTGGAGATCCACAATGTCTTAGGGAAAACAATTTTTTTAAATATTTATTTTATTTATTTATTCCCTTTTGTTGCCCTTGTTGTTCTATTGTTGTAGTTATTATTATTGTTGTCATTGTTGGATAGGACAGAGAGAAATGGAGAGAGGAGGGGAAGACAGAGAGGAGGAGAGAAAGATAGACACCTGCAGACCTGCTTCACCGCCTGTAAAGCGACTCCCCTGCAAGTGGGGAGCCGGGGTTCGAACCGGGATCCTTATGCCGGTCCTTGTGCTTTGCACCACCTGCACTTAACCCACTGCGCTACAGCCCGACTCCCAGGGAAAACAGTTTTTTTAAATTTATTTATAAACAAAATGGAAACCCTGACAAGACCATAGGATATGAGGGGTACAATTCCCACCACCCTCCATATCCCATCCCCTCCCCTGAGGGAAAACAAATTTGTATTCACAAAATTTCAACATATTCTTGTTCTATGATGTAGCAGTTACACCCCTAGCAAAATATCCAACAGAAATATACATATGGATCGAATAATGTTCAAGAACACTTAAACAATATACTTTATGATACTCTCATATGAAACCATTTCAAACTTTTGTAAAGGGTTGGATAAATTGCGGGCCCAGTGGTGTGGCATCAGGTTAAGTGCACATAGTATGAAGTGATAGGACCCGCGCAAGGATCCCAGCTCAAGCCCTAGGCTTCCCACCTGCTGGCGGGTCGCTTCACAAGCCATGAAGCAGGTCCACAGGGGTCTATCTTTCTCTCTCCTTTTCTATCTCCCCCTTTTCTCTCAATTTCTCTCTGTCATATAAAAAAAAGTGCCCCGGAATCGGTGGATTCACAGTAGTAGTGCCAGCACTGAGCTTCAGTGATAACCCTGGAGGAAAACAAAGTTGGATAAATTAACTAATTATGGTAGATTCATAAATGAAGTAACAACAGTGAAGGAAACTGAACAACCTGGATGAATCTCATAAATATAATGCTGACCTATAAACATCTTGTAGAAGGTCAGTTTTAGATAGCTTATAATTCCACTCATAAAAATTCAAAACTAAGAAAAATTATCCTGTGGTATCAAAATTCAGGGCAATTCTGACTCTTGAAATATGGTTTGGAGGGACTTGAGGATGTTCTTTGAGTCTTTAGACCTAATTTCAATTTAAGATAACTAGTGTTTGTGTGGATATGTTCCCTTTATGGCAATTTAATAAATAATACCTTTATAATATATATATATTTTGGAATATACATATATTCAGAAAAGATGCTTATTGAGGGGTCAGGTGGTCACACACCTGGTTGAGTGCACATGTTACAATGCACAAGGACCCAGGCTCAAGTCCCCGGTCCCGACCTGCAGAGGGGAAGCTGTGGTGATGCAGTATGCCAGTGACCATGAATGGAAGCCCTGGCACAGTGCAAACATCAGTCTTGGCAACAGAGTATGCAGTGATCTGCACAGGCGCATGGTGACTGTGGGTGGATCCAGTCTGTGCTGGTGTACTAAGCATCTTGGGTGGACTGAATAGACTTAAAAGTACAGCCATCCAGAAGTCGCTCTCTTTTTGGCTGCTCCTGCTTCTCCTGGTCAGAAGCATCTTGGTGAAGGCGTGCCAGGTATCTGCCATGGCTACTTCTCCTGGGAACTGAACACGTGTGACTTTGCTATCTGGTAAACTTTTAGACCCCTCTACAGCCATGAGCAACATTTACCAGAGCTGATAATTATTTATCTTATGGGGCTAAACTTTTGATAACTATACTTAGACTTTATGGACCTAGCGTACTCTTAACCCCTGATGATAAGTGCTTATTTTGCCTTTTACCTGTTTCATCCTAATAAGCCTTGTATTGTTTAGACTAGTTCCCAGATCCCCGCAGTGAATCCTTTTACACACCACAGCAGCCCCCACAAAACCCCCTTTTAAGTTAAATAACAACAGGAAGCGAAGCAAGTGGTGAAGCAGGGCAGCAGGTGTCTCTCTGTCTCTCTTCCTCTCTATCTCCCTCTACCCCCTCAGTTTCTGACTGTTTCTATCCAACAAAGATAATAAAAATTTGAAAAAGGAAGAAAAAAATAGTCTTTTTTTAAAAAGAAAGAAAATAAAAGATTCTTATTGAAAAAACATAGGTAACCACTAAGGTGTAAATTAAAGGCCTTACAGATGGGGGTAGTAATTTTGGGGTAAGATTATGCAATATGATACAGGTGGGCTCCTAAATTTAGCTGTCACATATAGATAAAAATTCTTCATAAGGAAATCTAAAATAAGAAATCTGCATTTCTAAGAGAAGCAAACCAAAAGGAGTGCTATTTGTATAATGCTAAATATGGTTTTAAATGAACTAATCCTTTCAATGAAATGTAATATGGGGGGCTGTAATTGTCATGCTGAAGGGTCTGACTTCCCAGGTTCAATCCCCAGCAGTACCATAAACCAGAGCTGAGCAGTGCTCTGGTAAAATTAAAAAATAAAATGTGATTTTTCAGTATTTTTCTTCAATATTCAAAAAGGGACCCATTATGTAATTTTTTTTAGAAGTGGAAAAATATTTTTTAGTTGAGAATTAGCATTGAATGAAATCCAGAGAACCAGAAGGCTTATTGTTTTCAGAATCACAGTGTGAAATAAGGCTTCCAGCAAGCTTCCTCATTCACAGGAGAGTTAGGTGTTTCATGTTTACTCGATAATATCTTCCTCAATATGAATCCAGGGAGTTGGGTGGTGGTGCACCTGGTAGAGTGCATATTAGCATGCTCAAGGACTTAGGCTAAAGCCCCTGGGCCTCATGTACAGAGGAAAAGCTCCATGGACAGTGGAACGTTGCTGCAAGTGTATTTCCTCCCCACCCCCATCTCTTACTTTACGTTTCAATTTCTATTTTTTTCTTTATTGGGGGATTAATGTTTTATATTCAACAATACATAAATTAGTTGTTACATGCATAACATTTCTCAGTTTTCTGCATAACTATACACCCTCCACTAGGTCCTCTGTCATCTTTTTCCAGGACCTGTCTTTTACTTTGGTGCAATACACCAACTCCAGTGTAATTTTTTAAGTAAATGAAACAATCGATTTCACACCTTATGCCTATTTTTTTCACATATTTTTCCCATGAGACTCTGAATATCTTTGTCAATTTTAGTGTCACTTGCATATTTTTCTTAAGAGAGAGAGACAGAGAAGGAGAGAAGAAGAAAAAGAGAGAGACACCACAGCATTGAAGCATAAAGCTTACTTTAACACAGTGGGGGCCAGACTTGAACTGTTTCAAGCACAGAGCAAAACAGTGCTTTATACAAGCAGACTATTTCACCAATCCCATTTGCATCATTTATTAAGGACATAGAGAAGCTTTCTCAGATTGAGCAAGTCTTAGAGGTAATGAAGGTGGATACTGATTCACAAAATGCATTAGCAAACAAACTTTGAGAGACAAAGAGATTACCCTAACTGTGACACTGTCCTAGTTTGGTAGTCTTTGTTTAGTAGCCTTTGAATCTGTCAGGTTTCTAGGCTACAAGTCACAGAAACCAACTCTGGTCATCTTAAGTAGAACAAACAAACAAAACCAAATGACCAAAAACAAAGGGGAGGGATAAAGGAAAAGTGGTAGAAAAGAACGGGAACAGAAAGAGAGAAAGATAGCAAGGAAAAATGAAATAAGACACTAAAGTATGTTGAGAACATATGAAGAGCTCCAGTATTAACAAGAAGTTGGAGAATCCCTCTTGGAAAATGGACAGTTTCAGGCATCTCTAGAGACTTTACAACAGGAACTGTGATGTTGTAAGCATCTGGTTTTTGTGTTACAACTGGGGTGATTGAAATCCCAAATGATTATTTGCTTGCTGGAGATTCACAGTCCTGGGAAGGAAGCCTGACAGTATGGGTTTTGTACTTCTTGCCTGACTATTCTTAGGTGCCAGGAAGGGCTGGGACCTTTCATTCCTGGGAGGAGGCAAGTTTCCAGAGAAGATATTAAAGTTAAAGATTTTCCTTAATGGAATGGCAGGGTGTTGTTAAAATTCGCTGGCTCTTGCCGGGCGGGTCTAGCTTCACGGGCGGTTAACAGAGACCGGAGACAATGGCTGGGCAGGGAAGCTGTATTTCTTTATTCAAGAACAACGATTCATAAACTAAACCAAACTAATCACCAAACAGAACTCTGCTGTCTCTTTGCGGTGGCACAAGCACTCTCTCTTACTCTGGAACTCAGGAACCCTCTCCAACTCTGTCACTCTGGCACTCTGCAACTCTTCAACTGTGGAACTCTCGCGGGGTTCCTTCGGGGCGGGGCCAAGCAGGCCCGCGAAACTAACTGGACTGATCTAATTCTCTTGGTGGGGGAGGGCTAGAACAAACCAATGTAAAGCATATGACAGCAGAGTGTTCACTGGAGTGAACTGTTGAAGTATTAGTGCCAAAAAATTACAAACAGTTCCTATAAAACTTAACATCTTAGTAACAGAAGGACCAATTAGATAATTCATGTTAGTAGCTGGAATCAAGATCATGGTAAAAGAAAGGAGAGTATATGCAGAAGACTAGGATATAATAAACTTGACTGAGTAGCCAACAAAAATTTGTTGTCTCTGGAGTATAGAAATCCAAGACCAAATTGTTGGTGTGATTATTCCTTCTGAGGGATCAGAAGGAGAAGCTGCTGTTTGTTTCTCTTCCTGCTTCTGAGGGGTTCCTGGCATCCTCTGACATTCCTCGGCTTGTACATGCGTTACGACCTGGATCTTTCCCTTCATGTTCACGTGATGATCTTTTTGTGTGTCTGTCTCTGTGTCCAAATTTCCCCCTTTTATAGGGACACAAATTATATTGGAGTGAAGCCCAAGCTAATGGCCTAATGTTAGTTTAATTGTAACAATCCTGTTTCCAAATATGGTCATACCATGAGGTATTGGGGTTAGGTATAAATATCTTTTAGGGTGCCATAGTATAATTCCTAACTGCGGTGAGGTTTATTATCAATCAGGAATAATGTTTTGCAGTGCATGATAACTTTCAGGGGGAAGCAAAGAGCATGTGTACCACTGCTTCATATGTAAGGACAGCTTAATGTGTGAGCAGAGCAGCTGTTAATAGACTCACATAACCATTATGTTCTGAACTCTGACTTTTTTATTATTATTTAATGATGATCGACAATAGGATAAGAGGAGTAAAATTCTCACCACCAGAGTTCTGTATCCCATCTCCTCCATTGGAAGCTTTATTCTTTATCACTCTGGGAGTGCAGAAGGTGGAAGGTCTGGCTTCTGTAATTGCTTCTTTGTTGGCCATGGATGTTGGCAGGTTGATCCATAACCCCAGCCTGTTTCTATCTTTCCCTAGTGGGGCAGGGCTCTGGAGAGGTGGAGTTCCAGGACACACTGGTGATGTCATCTGCCCAGGGAAGTAAGTCAGGCTGGCCTCATGGTGGCATCTACAATTTGGTAGCTGAAAAAGCTTTAAGATATAAAGCAGAACAAATTGTTTAATAATCAGTAACCTAAAGGTAAGAATATAGCAGATGAGACTTATGAACTCTGACTTTTAATATTGCTGAACTTCTTTATTTCGTGTTTACTACACAGAATGAAGTCCTCTCATTGAAAGACGTTGACTTTGTCATACTCTACTAACACATTTATTATGTTCAGAAGTTTTCTTTCTTCCATTTTTAATCTCAGTTTTTTTTTGAAAAACTTTTTTTGAGGATGTTGCTAATGTTAGTGATTTTGTGTTGTTGGGGGCCAGGCAGTGGTGCACCTGGTTAAGCGCACACACTATAGTGCACAAAGACCTGGGTTCCAGCCACCGGTCCCCACCTGCAGGGGGAAAGAAGCAGAGTTTCAGGTGTCTCTCTTTCTCGCTTCCTTTTTGTCTCCCCCCTCTCAATTTCTCCGTATCCAATAATTAATTAATTTAAAAGAATTAAATAATAATCATAATAATTTTGAAATACCACAGAAATAACACCATTGGTATTGCAATAGACTTCCATGCCTGAGGCACTGGGGGACCCAGGTTCAATCAGTGTTATACCCCAAAGTCTGAGCTGAGTAGTAACCATATGATATCAGTGGTGAAGGATGTTAGAGTCCTGGAAATTAACTATAATTACTAACATTTATTTATGTATTGATTATTTGTAGCTGGGCCCTCATATATGTGTGATTTCACCACTCCACTCCCGGCTACTTTTCCATATCTATATATCTATATCTATATCTATATCTATATCTATATCTATATCTATATCTATATCTATATCTATATCTATATCTATATCTATATCTATATCTATATCTATATCTATATCTATATCTATATCTATATCATCTATATAGAAAGGGAATAAAATTTTGGCTGTGTGGATGGCAAGGCAAATGCCTTACTCTGTGAGCTGTCTCTAGGGCCCATAACTAAGATTTACTAAACAAATGATTATGTGCTAGAAACACACTAATGTTTTGACATAGATTATCTCACTTAATTCTTGAGTTAGTCTCAATTCCCACATGAGGAAGTTGAGATGGCAGAAAGTGCTGGAAAGTGAAGGACAGTAACGAGTCACAGGGTGGGGGTGGGGTGGATTTGGACTCAGGTGGATTCTGAATTCCAGGTTTTACTTCTACAGAATATTGTTACCAAAACAGTTTCAGTAAACTAAGATATCCCCCCCAAAAGATGGTTTCAATTTCTTGAAATACTTTCTCCTTTATAATTCATAAGTAGAAATCATGTAGCAGTAATAGTATCAACTGTACTGTATATCTTCTGATATACAGCCTGTGAGGGCAAGACCTAGAGAAGAAGGGAGGATAAGAGGTCTTAGGGGGCATGTGAAGTTTTTCAGTACATACAGGACAGGAAGACAATATTCCTTTCTCCTCTTTTCCAAAACTCCTGAGATAGAAGGAATGTTCCCCTCTGAAAGGGAATCAGATCATCAGGTTCAGCGCCTGGATAATCAGCTGAGAACTGATCAAAGACTCAGAATAATTAGGACTGGAAAGGGAAGCTGAAATACTGTGCTGGAGGAACACACATTGAGTATAATCGCTATATTAAATAAAGGGTTGTTTTTCCTTTGGGCCCAGCTAGGTACTCCTCTGGGTTTTTTCATGCAAGCTATTCAGTGCTGAAGAGATGAGTTAGTCTCTACCTTTCATGTGCATTGCATTAGATTCTTACTGAGTTAAAGGAGGTAGTGTGTGTGTGTCGGGTGTGTGTGTGTGGGGGGCCGAGACATGACTGCTCCAAATGAATTTTTGTCTTATGTGATCATGGATGCAAATAAGCTGTATCTTTTTTCCCCCCCGAGTTTGGATGGACAAGGGTGAGGTACAGCATAGGCTAAAGGACTTTTTGGCAGGCTCTAGCGTTGGAGTGCACTACAGACCTGCTCCAGGAAATACGCAGGATGAGAAATTCAAGGCTGCGCAAATTCTTCTTGCTATCGGTAACACTGCCTTTGAACATTTTCTATCTCAAAACACATTGGCTTCTAAGAGGTATGGCTAGTAATCTTTGCAACACACCAACTTCTTTCCTTCTTGTTCTAATGGGTACTTTGCTCTTTAGCCTCCATCACTGCAAATACTAGTGGTCTTATGTATCCTTAATTATTCATTTATTTTTTAATTTACTTTGGAGCGAGAGAGAAAAAGAGAGATTGTGAGGGAAGGGAGAAAGAAGAAGAAAGAGAGATATCTGTAGCACTGCTTCACTGTGGGGAGCCACATGTGCCCTCAAGGTTGCTATTGGCATGACCACAGAGTCTCTGTTCACAGAAGGCCTTGCTTAAAAGATAAGTTCTTGCTTCTCTACTCCTTAGAGTCTTCTTTCACAGACTCCCAGCTCCATTTCTCCATGAATCACCCAGGACCTTCCAGATAAAGGCTGATTACCATGACAACACACCACTTCAATCAACAGTCCCCAACTGCTAACTCCCCCCCCCCCTTACCCAGGCCTTAAAAACAGCACCTTTGGTGCTAATAAACAGACTTGATCAGAATCTTGACTTGTCTCATTTCTCTCGCGTGTCTTGTCCTCTGTCCTCTCCCTCTTGTCCTTGTCCTCACTCCCTCTCCTAGGTTAACCCACGTTGAAGGTCCCGTGGGACTGGACACTTCACCATCTGTGAAACTTTTCTATCCTCTATCCTCTGTAGGTGGGAACTAGGGCTTGAACCCTGGTCTTTTATATGGTAACATCAGTGCTCTGGTGCATCCCCACCAGGCCCCTGTCTTTTTAATTAAAAAAAAAAAAGAATTTGAAGGGGGCCATGCAGTGGCACACCCAGTTAAATACACACATTATTATGCACAAGGACCCAGGTTCAAGAACCTGGCTCCCGCCTACAGAAGCTACTGGAGTAGTGAAGCAGTGTTTCAGGTGTCTTCCTTCCTTCCTTCCTTCCTTCCTTCCTTCCTTCCTTCCTTCCTTCCTCCCTCCCCCCTCCCTCCCTCCTTCCCTCCTTTTCTTTCTTTCTTTCTTTCTTTCTTTCTTTCTTTCTTTCTTTCTTTCTTTCTTTCTCCCTCTCTGTATCTTCCTTTCTCAACTCCTCAGTCCTATGAAAGTGAATAAAAAAACAAATAAAATATATTTTCTAAGAGGGACTTGAGTGTTAACCAACAAGTCATTAATCATCTTTTAAACACATCCTTTTCTTTCAGAAATGTGCCTCAATTTTCACAGGCCCTGCCCTGTTACATAGTCAGAGTGGCGTGACCATGACCTACTTGGATGGTAAAAGAAGAATTTTGGACATCGGTAAGTCACAGGATTGTCCCAGGAGAGCAAAAAGTTGTTCCATGGGCCAATAGCAAGACTGAGATGTGATGTGGCCTGATCCAAATGAGCCACTGGGTGCTGCCTTCCCAGTCAGGCCTGAGGCAGAACCTTGCCCTCAGGTGACCTTTTGAAGCAGATGGCATAATGCCTCCTTCTTAACTCTGGGCTCTGATCCTCCACATGCAGAGATAAAACAGAGAGAGAGCAACATGCTTTAGAGGAAGTGAGTAGCCTTTCAGATTTCTTACATTTAAATTCAAAGTATGCAAATGTGATAGCATGAGCTTCTTTTAATCCTGTGCAGTGCGTGTTAAAAATATTCCTGAGAGTCCTTCCCCACAAGGGAAAGAGAGAGACAGTCTGGGGGTATGGATAGACCTGTCAATGCCCATGTTCAGCAGGGAAGCAATTACAGAAGCCAGACCTTCCACCTTCTGCATCCCACAATGATCTTGGGTCCATACTCCCAGAGGGTTAAAGAATAGGAAAGCTATCAGGGAAGGGGATGGTATACGGAGGTCTGGTGGTAGGAATTGTGCAAAGCTGTACCCCTCTTATCCTATGGTTTTGTCAATATTTCCTTTTTATAAATAAAAAATTTAAAAAATATATTCCTGCGGGAAGTCGGGCGGTAGTGTAGCAGGTTCAGTGCACTTGGCGCAAAGCGCAAGGACCTGTGTGAGGATCCCTGCTCCCCACCTGCCACCTGCTGGGGAGTCGCTTCACAGCTGGTGAAGCAGGTCTGCAAGTGTCTACCTTTCTTTCCCCCCTCTCTCTCTTCCCCTCCTCTCTCCATTTCTCTCTGTACTATCTAACAATGATGGCATCAGTAACAACAACAATAATAGCTACAACAAGAAAAACAAGGGCAACAGAAGTGAAAATGAATAAATAAACAAAAAAATTTAAAAAAAGTTTCTGCCCTCTTTGAGTACCAGGGTTTAACTTTTAAAAATTTATTTTTATTAGTGATTTAATAATGGCTTACAAGATGATCCGATGACAGGAGTGTAGTTTCACATTGTCCCTTCCACCAGAGCTCTTAGTCATCCTCCCAGGCTTTCCAGGCTCTCTCTTCCCAGAATAGCCACCATAGTTTTTATAAAATCCTTTAAAAAATGTATTAATTTATTTTTCCAGTTTTATTTTGGTGGGGTGGTTAATGGATTAGAGTATAGCTGTTGCCAAATAAGTACAACACAACCCCTCATCTCCTCATGATAGATGTCTGTGTGACATTCTCCCCCAACCCAGGTCCTTTTCCATCTTGAACCGGCTGTAGTATATCACATCAGAGCAAAGAAAGGGATGGGACAGAGGCTTGCTGAGGTTCTGGTGCTTAATAATTACACACACACAGAGGCATGTGTGTGTGTGTGTGTGTGTGTGTGTGTTCAGTTAAATGAACAGGAAGTATGCCACATAACTTATTTTTTAAAAATGTTTATTTATTTATTTATTGGCTAGAGACAGAAAGAAATTGAGAGGGGAGGGAGACATAAAGGAAAGAGATAAAATGAGACACCAGTAGCCCTGCTTTACCACTCACTTCCCAACCTGGGCTTAAACCCATGTTCTTGTGCATGGTAACATGTGTACTCAGCCAGGTGTGCTACTACTGCCCAAGCCTGCCAAGTAACTTATATAGGGGATTTGTGAGGACCGGATCTCTCATAACTCCATTGATTGGGAAATCCATTTGGGATGGGTTCAGAAACTTGAGACTATAGATTTTTCCTCTATTTCTGCCCCCCCCCACACCCCAATACATGTCTAAATGGGGGAATTTTGTTGTAATGACAATGGAAGTCATACAGTGTGGTCTAACAGCGTTTCTTATGACTCATCAGCTTTATACTTCTTTCTTTCTCTTCCTTTCATACATTTTATATTTATTTATTATTTATTATTTATTTATTACCAGAGCACTACTCAGTTCTGGTTGTTGTTGGTGCCAGAGATTGATTCAAGAACCCCTGGAATGCAAGTCCAGTGCACTCCTGCTGTGCCTCTCCCTGTCCTTTGTCAACTTTATACATTTCAGGTGGAAATGCTTCTACTATCTGGGAGTGTAACACTACAGTGCAAATGTATTCATGACAGCTAGATGTAAGCACCTTGTGCTTATTCCACAAGAAGTGCTAAATACTTATAAAGCCTCACCAATATTCAAGTACTGTTGAATTTTTCAACAGGTTGGGAAAGTCATCTTTACATTAGGATTTTATTATTTGTTCCTCAAAAAAAAAAAAGGAAAAAGACGTATCAAGTTACTATGATCTTGTAACTCTGAACTTACGCTACTGAGGTGATTCTATTATGAATACTAAGGGTAATAATGTTAACTGCCATGTTACTCTATTTTAAGAAAACATTAGGGAATGATGTTCAAATTACTAGATGTAAATCAGTCTGCATCTGTTCTGGAAACCAGTTAAAAAGAAATAATCTTAAAAGAAAAGTACTCTAGAAATGATGTTGCCATTACCCTTAAAAGTGAGATTGCTTTGAACAGTAAAAAAAAAAAAATCCCTTTGGGGTCAGCTCATCTGATTAAGCACACACACACTATACTGTGCAAGGACCTGGGTTCAAGCCCCTAGTCCCTACCAGCAGGAGGAAAGCTTCCCAAATGGTTAGGTAGAGCTGCAGGTGTCTTTCTGCTTTTCTCCCTTTCTATCTGCCCCACCCATCTCAATTTCTCTCTGTCTGTATCTAGTAATAAATACGTAAAATAAAATAACAATATCTTCTGTTGAAAAACTGCATCATTTCACAGAGGGTTATCCAGCAAAACTACATAAAGAACTTTTGGGATAGAGAAAAATTTAACTGTCAAATATAAGTGGGGAAATGTTGGTAATGTATTGAGTTCTCTCCACTGCACCTTTCTTCCTTCCTTTCTTTCTTTCTTTTTTTCTTTCTTTCTTTCTTTCTTTCTTTCCCTCTCTCTTTCTCCTTCTGACCAAAACTCTTTTAAGTGATTACACATGGAATCACAACAGAGAGAGAGAAGAGTAGAAAGACTTTTCTACATTCTCAATATTCTGAAATATATGCCTTCTGATACAGTTACTCTCTAAGCTAATGTTCCTAATAACTACAAGTTTCTAGACTTACTCCATAGAGGTGCTAAATATAGGGAAATAACTTTTTATTTTTTTCTTTATTGGGGGATTAATGTTTTACATTTGGGAAATCACTCTTATGATGAGTATAAACCCTCGGAGAAAAATATAACCACAGCTTTTTGTACACATTGCTCAACAATATGGAAATTGATGTTGTATTGGGAAATGTTGCACATAAACAATAAGGACCAATGAGATTTCCCAAGGAGTCCTGAATTTCCAATCTGCAGATCATGATTAAGTGCCTAGTTAAAAGGCTGAAGCAGCTGAGGGAAACACACTTCAAAGAACTATTCTTCAGGAATTTTTAGAGGACTACTAAGTTCATCAAGGTTTTGTCAAAAGATCTGATCTTACACTGCTGGTTTCAAAAATGCAGTTGCCTCAGAAGAGAGTTGACTGGCTGAATACTTGGCATCTGTGCTTTTAGAAACTGCCAAACTCAACAATTCTATGAATTTGTTACAAGCTATATTTGTTTCTGCATTTTAGATTCTTATAGTAAGGGCAAGTTAGGGAAATTTTGCAAGCTCTTACAGACAGTAAGTGACTCAAACAGTGCCAGACCATCTAATTCCAGACTCTAAAGTTTAGTTATTTCCACTGTGTCTCTGCTTGGTGAATACTAAGGATATTCCATAACAGTTGGGGAAATAGGTCAGTGCACTTGGACAGTGCACTCACTGCTTTGCTATGCGTACAGTGTAGGTTCAAGTCTGGCCCCCATCTCTTTGAAGGAAGCTTCAGTGCTGTGGCCTGCCCCTCTCTCTATCTCTCCATTCTCTCTCCATCTTTGTTTCTAGGGAGAAAGAAGAGTGAGGAGATAGCTCAGCTTGTTAGAGCACCAACTTTGTGCCTGAGGCTTCAGCAGGTACAAGTTCAAGTCTTAGCACTACACTATGACAGATTTGAACAATGTTCTGGTCCCCTCTCCCTCCTTATTGTTTCATTAACTAACTATCAACTAACTAACTAACTAACTAACTACTAAAAATTTAAGAACATTTAGAATTCAATAAAAGGGAAGTGAAATTTTAGTAAAGGTTTCTAGGCAGATGCATGATTTAAAGAGCTAGGAAATCTCATTGCTGGACTCAGGGAAAGAGCTTTGTAATTCTACACTCTTTAAACCAGCACAATTTTTGTTTGTTTTTTGTTTATTTATTTATTTATTTTACTAGATCACTGCTCAGTGCAGCTCAGCTCTGGCTTATTGTGGTGCAGGGTATTGCACCTGGGACTTTGGAACCTTGAGCATGAGAGTCTGTTTGCATAACCATTATGCTGTCTATCCTTGGGAGATGATGCATCTTTCAGACAGAAAGTGTCTTTTTCTCTTTATCTCTTCTGTATCTCCCTGATCCCCCCATTTCTCTCTATTCTATCAAATAAGAGAAGAAAAAAATAAAATTATTTAAATATAGTTGCCGCCGACCACCCAACTGGGGGCTCAGCAGGCCGATCCAGGGAGAATGAGACTTATAGGTGGGAGGTGGATTCGGCGCGACAGACAACACTGAGACACATGAGTTTCAATGCTGCTGCAATCTTTTACTGATATAGAGATTCTTTTTATAATAGCATAACAAAGAAGCATAAATCAAAAGCTGGCCAAGTCAGTTGACCACAAAGTACGCAGGGTACATTTTTTATAAGTAACACAGACAGGAGGAACATACAACTACCATCAAAACGAAAGCACAGCCATACTGTTCTTTCATGGGTTATTAACCACATCCCTTTGGTTTCAGACAAAAGTCAATTTATCAGTAAGAACTAAATGCTTTCACTGCTCTCATTTATCCAAAGGGCTATTCTTTCTCCTTCCAAGCACTGGACCTTAATACCCAGAATAGGGGAGGCACTAGTGGGAACACGGCGTCTTGCTCTGATCCTTATGCCAAGCTCCCTTTCCTGTAATCTACCTAAGACAATATGCAGGTGCATTTCAGGGTTGCTATGTAACATGTTTCCTGGGAAAGCTAAAGGACCATTGTCTGTATGATTGAATGTAATATTTCTGAGAATAGTGCTCAGTCCTTGCTCAACCTGGATAGCCAAGTCATTGGGGCTTGAAGTGCTGGGATTTACTGTTGTAAGGGGCTTTTCATCCAGTGGGGTCCCATCTGGAATGTCCAGACTAGACTTGGGGGGTTGCACTGTAAGCGTCTCCGGAGTCTCCTGGACATTCCCTGGGTGGCCTGCATAAAGCATGATAAACAACAACAGTAAGCTTTCAGAAGCGAAACCAAGTCCACCTAGCCATCCAAGGCCTTTCCGCCAACCGGGAGACCCAGGGATCCGTCCACACAAATATCCAGGCTTCTGTCCACCACCTATCTTGGGTACGGTCTTCCGTACAGGAGCTTGTAAGGCCCCTGTCCGGTTCCCTAACCAGGTCACCCGCACTGTTTTGTCACACCGCGGTCGTGGCCTGCCTATCTGGCCAGACAGGTGTGGCATATAGTTATGATGATTATGTTTATCTCTCTGAATACTGATGATGTTTTTCATTTTAAGTGAAAATTTTTCAGTCTATGTTAATTTTTGTTTCAATAATTTAAGCACCATTTTTAGTTTTGCTTGTTTGTTTGTTTGTTTTTGGCACTCAAATTTAAACTTTTTAGCAGGATTTCTGACTAGCTTTACTATCTTTCATTAGCATTTACATTAACCATGATTACATATCAAGTTACTTTGAAGTACAAATCATCCAGTCCATTAAAATGTTTCTCAACTTCACCTTTTTTCTGTTGATTTAGGCAAGTATATATATTTTTAATTTTAGGATGAAGCTTTCTAAAAAGTACTCCCTCCACGCTCCACCCCCATACTCTTTCTCAACAGAACACTGCTCAGCTCTGACTTCATAGTGGTTTGGAGGATTGAACCTGAGACCTCAGAGTATCAGGCATAAGAGTCTTTTTGCATAGCCATTATGTGATCTCCCCTACCAACCACTCCTTCCTTATCTTTCTATTGCTATAATACTAGAAACCAAACTGTTAGCATCTTATCTTTGATAGGACTCCAGGACATTATTAATTTACTTTGAAAACTCTTTAAATTAAAAAGGAAGAGAGATGGAGAGAGAAAGAGGAAGAGAGAGAGAGAGAGAGAGAGAGAGAGAGAGAGAGGGAGAGAGAATGGAAGATAAAAGAAAAATAAAGGAAACAGAAATGGCTTAGTAACTTTTAGGAAACATAGGGGCTGCATATTGACACATCCAGTTGATCACACATTACCTTGCTCAAACTAGAATTTAACTTAATTCTAATTGTAAATGAATTTTAACTAAAATTGAATTTTTGTGTACTAAAATTTAAATTAAATTTAAAATCTCTTGCTAAAATGTAAATTGAAATCTGACATGCCATTTGAATAATTGGTAAAATAATATTAAATGTGTTTAATTTTTGAAAAAAAATCATTACAAATCATCTAAAATTGTGGGTGCAAAAATTGTTCATATTGGTATTTTTAATAAATCTATGATTTGTCAATATTTATGACTATGATTATGACTATTATTATTATTATTAGTAGTAGTAGTAGTAGTATAGCTAGAGACAGAGAAAGGCAGGAGGGCAGAGAGAATGGAAAAGACCATAGCTGTGAGGTTTTTATTAATGCATTGGCCATTGGTCTTGAGCCTGTGTCGTATGCACGGTGAAGCAGTATACTACTTGAGTGAGGTATTTCATTGGCTTGACTTGCTACCATTTTAGTATTGATTAGAATTATTGTCAGGTAGCCAAGTAAACTTAATTTAACCAATATGCAAAATAATAATTTATTTTTCCCCCTTTATTGGGGAGATTAATGGTTTACAGTCAACAGTAAAATGCAGTAGTTAGAACGTGTGTAACATTTCTCATTTTTCCATGTAACACTCTAACCTCCACCTAGATCCTCCTCCACCATCATGTTCTAGGACCTGAACACTCCCCCTCAGCCTGGAGTCCTTTACTTTGGTATAATACACTAATTCCAGTCCAAGTTCTGCTTTGTGTTTTCCATTATTTTTCAACTTTTGTTGTGGCTAGGATCATCCCAGAATATGATTTCTTATGTGTAATCTAAAATCAGATATTTTTGTTTGTATACATACATTGTATATAACATGTAAGAAACACAGTTTATAATCTTGGGTCATTTTGAAAATTGATTATTTCAAGAACTGATTTGTAGTACATTGGTCTCTCTAGAACTGACTGAAGACCCCTAATTAAAAAAAATACAAACCAGAACATCAGTAATAGTGATAACAATTATAAATATTAAACCATTATTGTGCTAGATATTTTGCAGTGGTCTTTTTCATTTAATCCTCAATAAACTTTGGAATTAGATATTGTTATTTTACAGAGAAAGCATCTTAATTAGTTTCAAAACAGTTTACTAATGTAAGTTGACCAAGGTAGGTAAAATCAAGACTCCTTGTTTCAAAGACTGATCGCTTCGCAAGTTCCTGAGATATAGAAAATATCTATCTCTGAAAAGAATAAGATAAGAAGTTGCTCTCACTTTACTGCCTAAATAAAAAATCAGTGTCTCCACTGACTGTATCATCTGGCAGAAAAACAAGTGTACTGGGAAGGTTTCCAGTCAATTAAAATCTTCCCAGTTAATTACTCAAGGAGTAGGAGTGCAGTAAAGGTGACACAGGTGATGGGTCAAGTCCAGGCATCCAGCTGGCAAGAGGACTGAACATTGGCATCTATCAGCAGAGGCTGCAGCTTCATATTCAGCATAATCAACTGCCTGCTGATCCTTGTCTTCTCAGGTCAGTTTTCCATTCACTGAATCTATTTTTTGACACAAGGAATAAATATGCTCCATGGCATCTAAATGCAACCTGGAACTAGATGCTCTCTGCAGTGTCAGTCCACTCTAAATGACTTGAAGGAAATGGGTTATTTTTGTTTGTTTGTTTTTAACAGAGTACTGCTCAGCTCTGGTTTATGGTTGTCCAGAGTACTGAACTCAGGGCATTAGAGTCTCAGGTATAAAAGATTTGCATAACGGGGCTGGGTGGTAGCACACCCAGTTAAGTGCATATGTTTTAATGTGTAAGGACAAGGTTCAAGCTCCCAGTCCCCACCTGCAGGGGGAAAGCTTTTCAAGTGGTGAAGCAGTGCTGCAAGAGAGAAAGAGAAAGAGAGGTGTCTCTCTTTCTTTCCCTATCTTCCCCTACCCTTTCAAATCCTGGCTATCTCTAGCCAATAAATAAAGATAATAAAAATTAAAAATAATCTGTGATTAAGCTTTGCATAACCATTATGCTGTTACCCCACCCCTCTTCACTTGAAATGAGACATGTGTTAGAATTTCAAAGCACAGAAAACTGAAGGACATGTATTCAGGCTTAGTTCAAGAGATAGAGATACAGGAGTCATCAGAACTAGAGAGACACACAAGGAATGGTTTTGACTGTTATCTAGTAAGCTTTTGTTTGGGTAGACTGGAATGAAACATTTATGAGTTGACCTTATGAGTTTTTATTAATACTAGTTAGCAAAATTTTCCTCCTTTTCATGTTGCTTTCTGTATGATAGATGGCTATCCAAGAGTGATTACATTTAGTATTTATTTATTTATTACTGAACCAGGGCCTTGGCTATGAATAATTTCACTGCTGTGGGATATATATATATATACAGAGAGAGAGAGAGAGAGAGAGAGAGAAAGAAGCTAAAACATCTGGGTTTTCCCTGGTGCTATAGCATCTTCCATGTGGTGCTGAAGCTTAAACCTGGGCTGTGTTCATAGTAAGGTATGTGATCTCCCTGGTGAGCTCTCTTTGCGCCCTTCTGAATATTTATACTCACAAAAAATATGAATGTTGTTACTTATGGGTTGTTTTGACAAATATAGTGATTGTTAGATGTTCTGTTCTTCTCTTTCACATATACTGCTCCCCATTTTCCAGTGCAGCCTTAGGAAAAGAGTTTGAAGGAGATAGGGAACTGGGAAGTTTTTTTTTCTACTCAGAAAAATATGATACTCCCTTCCTGCATTTTATTGCATATGACAGAGAGAAATTGAGAGGGGAGGGGATGAAAGAGAGGGAGATGGAAAGAGAGACACCTGCAAACCTGCTTCCCCACTTGTGAAGCATCCCCCCTGTAGATGGAGAGCTAGGGGTCTGAATCCTGATCCTTGCCCAGATCCTCGTGCTTAGTACTATGTGCACTTAACTGCGTATACCACCACCTGTCCTCCAACATGTTTTTCTATCTGCTTTGAATGACATAAGATTATAGATTATAGATAAAATCAGATGTATTTTTCTCTTTTAGTCTCCATCTCATACTCTCCTTAGATTTAATGGCTTTGT
Source organism: Erinaceus europaeus (assembly GCF_950295315.1). Lineage (NCBI taxonomy): Eukaryota > Metazoa > Chordata > Mammalia > Eulipotyphla > Erinaceidae > Erinaceus > Erinaceus europaeus. The sequence continues at coordinate 173,027,870 of NC_080162.1, read as the reverse complement.
TTTTATTTACAATTTAATTGCTTTTATTATACTTACAAAAGCATAGAATCATCACCATTAATAACGAAAAATTGTTATACTCCACCCCCCCATAACTGTTCCCCATAGAAGTCACTACCCATTCTTTCTTCTTTCTAAGCCCTTTGGAACCACTATCTTGGATATTTTATAAAATAAGATCATGGCACATGACCTTTTTTGTTCTGCTTCTTTCACTCAGCATAAGGTCATCTGTGTTAATATAGAATGCAATCCATATCAGCAAAACATCTCCTTGTATGACTGAATTGTATTCCATCACAAGTATATATTATATTTGTGTGTATTCATCACTTGATGAAAGTTTCTGATTTCCCACCTTTTGGCTACTATAAGTAGTACCATGGTAATAATTCATATACAGACTTGTGTGGACATATTTTCACTTATATTTGGTAATTTTTGGAGTAGAATTGCTGGGTCAAATAGCACTCTATCTTTGACTTCCTAAGGTGCTCCCAAGTTTCTTACCCAGAGATACTATTTTACATTCCCACTAACAATACTACATAGTGAATCTATGCTAAGCAAAACAAGGAGGATACTGAAACAAGAAATGGGTAATATTGTCAATGAGTAAGATTGAAAAAACAATATAGTTATTGACCACAAGTAGGAAAAGAGAAAAAAGAACACAGGTCAAGTCATTGCATGTCAGTGAGTAAAGTCTAATTTTTCTACACTAAACACTGAGAGAGAAAACTGCCTTCTCTGAGAAGTGAAATTATTATATTTACTGTCAAATCTAAAACATTAACCCCTCAATAAAGGGAAAAATTAAAAAAGAAAACTGCCTTCCATATTCAAGAGCAAGAAACTAAAAGGATAAAGGATATCCTGAAATATTTAAGGACACTTCCTTTATCTATTTGTCAACGTGAGAGTTAATGAGGAATTTCAGCAGAAGAGAAGTTTTCACTGTTTGTGGTCTATTTCTGTTTTTGTCACATCCTTTGGGGAACTGAAATAAATGATAGAAATCTCTGGTACTTTTAGGAAAAGGAAAACAAATCTAAACAGAGTTGTACAAATCCAAAGTGGAAATTTCCATCACCTTTTAAATAGTTACTTATTCAGGGACTACAGCAGAACATCTACTGCTAAAATTCAGTCAGTGGGACACTAAATCAGAGTGATTTAGTTAATCAAATATGTTAATCAAATTTTGACCTTACATTCAAGAGAAGTAATGACTCACAGGTTTTTTTTTCTTCATATACAGAATCTGAGGTAAGTACAGAGATCTTTTGATCAGAATTATTTATAAGTATTTTGGCAATTCTGGCGGTATTCGTTTTAATTATTGTGATGTTCTAAATAGTTTCATCAGAAGTTAGTATAAACTAATGCAATAAATGAGATCTATGATCATCTAAAACAGGACTATGCCCTGAGTTGACAACAGGTATGGATTATGAATGACATGTAAACTTTTAGCTCTATGCTCTACAAATAAACATGCTATGGCTCTTTCTAGTTACTTTCAAAGTCCATTTTTTATTAATTTATTTTTTATTTAAGAAAGGATAAATTAACAAAACCATAGGATAGGAGGGGTACAACTCCACACAATTCTCACCACCCAATCTCCATATCCCATCCCCTCCCCTGATTGCTTTTCCATTCTCTATCCCTCTGGGAGCATGGACCCAGGGTCATTGTGTTGCAGAAGGTGGAAGGTCTGGCTTCTGTAATTGCTTCCCCGCTGAACATGGACATTGACTGGTCGATCCATACTCCCAGTCTGCCTCTCTCTTTCCCTAGTAGGGTGGGTCTCTGGAGAAGCAGAGCTCCAGGACACATTGGTGGGGTCTTCAGTCCAGGGAAGCCTGGCCGGCATCCTGATGGCATGTGGAACCTGGTGGCTGAAAAGAGAGTTAACATACAAAGCCAAACAAATTGTTGAGCAATCATGGACCCAAAGCTTGGAATAGTGGAGAGGAAGTGTTGGGGGGGGGGTACTCACTGCAAACTCTGGTATACTTCTGCTTTCAGGTATATATTTTGCACTACTTTATGGATACATGTGAACATATGCTCTCTTTCACAGAACCTGGTCTGTATCTAGGTTTTGGGACTTTGTTAGAAGGTGAACCACCTGGGATGGAAATAGAGAATATTATGAAAGGAAAGGTCTCATCTGAGTAATGCAGCTGAAGGGTTGTCATTCCACATCTGAAGTCTCTGGACACAGTCTGAGCTGAAGTATGTTGAGGTGGGAATTGTTGCGTTGATTAGGTTGCGATTGGCAGATGCATTATTATTTGATATGGATTAGGAGAGGCATGCGGGAAAGTGGGCCCTATCCTAAGGTTCCAGGACTGGGGGAAATAAAGGCTCTATAGTGGAGATGTGAGGTTCCTGCTGTCTTAGGGTTCAAAAAGACAATGGATAGTTAATGTTATCATCACATTATTTGGTAACTGGGTTAACTTTGAAAAGTCCTTTTGTTAGGGTTTGCTGTATAGTACCCAGTATCATGTATATAACTGTGCCACTGGTTGCTTCTGATCTACTTGGTCTAGGCTTTTGAGAGAGTCCGCATATCAAATACACAGCCTACATATTAAAAAGACTCAGTCTGTGTTTTAAAAACCTCGAGACATACACTTAATTTTCCCCCTCTCATATTAATTAACTAGTGATTTATATGACTACACTTTACTAGGAGTGTACATACACACCATTCCCACCACCAAAAGACTGTGTCCCATCCCACCCACCCATCCCCAACCCCAAACCCTACCAGCCCAGGAAGCTGCATGTCCACCCTCCCCCTCACCACATGGTTTTTACTTTGGTGCCCTACTTTCAATTTAGTCAGATGCTGCTTTTAGTTTCCCTTTCAGATCTTCTTTCTCAACTTCTGTTGATGAGTGGGATCATCCCATACTCATCTTTATCTTTCTGACTTAGCTCACTTAACATAATTCCTTCTAGCTCTGTCCAAGATGGGTCAGAGAAGGTGGGTTCATTGTTCTTGATAGTTGTATAGTATTCCATTGTGTATATATACCACAGCTTTCTCAGCCACTCATCTGTTGTTGGGCACCTGGGTTGCTTCCAGGTTTTAGCTATTATGAGTTGTGCTGCTATGAACATAGGAGTACACACCTCTTTTTGGTTGGGTGTTATGGAGTCCTTGGGGTATAACCCCAGGAGAGGACTTACTGGATCATATGGAAGGTCCATGTCTAGCCATGTGAGAGTTTTCCAGACTGCTCTCCACAGAGGCTGGACCAATTTACATTCCCACCAGCAATGAAAAAGGGTTCCTCTGTCCCCACAACCTCTCCAGCATTTGTTGTTGCTATCCTTTTTGATGTATGCCATTCTTTCAGGAGTGAGGTGGTATCTCAATGTTGTCTTAATTTGCATTTCTCTGACAATCAGTGACCTAGAGCAGTTTTTCAGATGTTTGTTAGCCTTTTGGATCTCCTCTGAGGTAAATTTTTTGTTCATATCCTCTGTCCATTTTTGAATGGGGTCATTTGCTTTTTTGGTGCTAAGTTTGCTGAGCTCTTTGTATATTTTGGTGATTAGTTTCTTGTCTGATGTATGGCATGTGAAGATCTTCTCCCATTCTGTGAGGGGTCTCTTTGTTTGTGTGATAGTTTCTTTGGCTGTGCAGAAGCTTTTCAATTTGATGTAGTCCCATTGGTTTGTTTTTGCTTTAGTCTTCCTTGCAATTGGGTTTATTTCATCAAAGATGTCATTGAGGTGTTGGTAGGAAAGTGTTTTACCAATGTTTTCCTCTAAGTATTTGATAGTTTCTGGTCTAACATCCAGGTCTTTGATCCATTTGGAGTTTATTTTTGTTTCTGGAGATAAAGTGGTTCAATTTCATTCTTCTGCATGTTTCAATCCAGTTTTCCCAGCACCATTTATTGAAGAGAGCCTCCTTTTACCATTTAATCCTTTGGGCCCCCTTATCAAAGATTAGATGCCCATAGGTGTTGGGATTTATTTCTAGGCTTTCAATTCTGTTCCACTGGTCTGTGTACCTATTTTTGTTCCAGTACCATGCTGTTTTGATGATGATGGCTTTATAATATAGTTTGAGATCTGGAAGTGTGATGCCTCCATTTCTGTTTCTTTTCCTCAAGATGGTTTTGGCAATTCTAGGTGTTTTAAGGTTCCAGATGAATGATTGTAGTGTTTGTTCTATTCTCTTAAAGAAGCTTGGTGGAACTTTGATGGGTATTGCATTAAATTTGTATATGGCTCTGGGGAGAATATTCATTTTGATGATATTTATTCTTCCAGTTCATGAGCAGGGGATGTCTTTCCATTTCTTGGTATTAGTTTCTATTTCCTTGCATAGTGACTCATACTTTTCAGTATACAAGTCTTTCACTTCTTTGGTCAACTTTATTCCTAGGTATTTGATTGATTTTGCTGAAATAGTAAATGGGAGTGATTTCTGGATGTCTTCTTCTTCAGATTTAGTGTCTGCATAAAGAAATGCCACTGATTTTTGTACATTGATTTTTTAGTCTGACAGCTTGCTATATTGCCTAATAAGTTCCAGTGGTTTTCTGCTGGATTCTTTAGGTTTTTCTATGTATACTATCATATCATCTGCAAATAGTGGGAGCTTGACTTCTTCCCTTCCAATATATATTCCTTTGATTTCTTTCTCTTGCCTGATTGCTATGGCAAGAACTTCCAATACTATGTTGAAAAGTAATGGTGACAGTGGACAGTCCTGTCTAGTTCCCGATCTGAGGGGGAATGCTTTCAGCTTCTGTTCACTGAGTATGATGTTGGCTGTCAGTTTGCTATATATAGATTCCACTATCTTGAGGAATTTCCCATCTATTCCCATTTTTTGTAGATTTTTGAGCATGAATGGGTGTTGGATTCTGTCAAAAGCTTTCTCTTCATCTATTGAGATAATCATGTAGCTTTTGGCTTTGCTTTTATTGATGTGGTGAATGATATTGATTGACTTACGGATGTTGAACCAGCCTTGCATTCCTGGGATGAATCCCACTTGGTCGTGTTGAACAATTTTTTGATGTGCTGCTGTATCCGGTTGGCCAAGTTCTTGTTCAATATTTTGGCATCTATGTTTATCAGAAATATTGGTCTGTAGTTTTCCTTTTTTGTTGTGTCCCTATCTGCTTTTGGTATCAGGGTAATGTTGGCTTAATGGAAGGTGGAAGGGAGTATTCCTGTTTCTTCAAACTTATGGAAAAGCTTAAGAAGTATGGGTACTAACTGTTTCCTTAAAGTTTTGTAGAATTCATTTGTGAGGATATCTGGTCCAGGACATTTGTTGTTGGGGAGATTCTTAATAAGTTTCGATTTCTTTCTCTGTGATTGGTGCATTTAGGTTTTGTAGTTCTTCTTGATTCAGTTTTCGAAGGGCATATGTTTCTAGGAATTGTTCCATTTCTTCCAGATTCTCTAGCTTAGTGGCATGATTTCATAGAAGTTTCACATGATTTTATGGATTTGTGTGGTGTCAGTTGTGTTATCTCCTCCATCGTTTACAATTCTATTAATTTGAGTCTTGTCTCTTTTTTGTTTAGTGAGTCTGGCTAGGGGTTTGTCAATTTTGTTTAATCTTTCAAAGAACCAACATTTGGCTTCATTGATCTTTTGTATGGTTCTTTTATTTTCGATGTTGTTTATTTCTGCTCTAATTTTAGTGATTTCTGTCCTTCTGGTTGCTTTAGGGTTCCTTAGTTCCTCTTCCTCTAAGTCCTTGTGGTGTACAGTAAGGTCATTTATTTGACCTTTTTCTTGTTGTTTAATATGTGGTTTTGTGGCTATAAGTTTCCCTCTCAATACTGCTTTAGCTGTGCCCCAAATAATTTGATAGATTGTGTCTTCATTTTCATTTGTTTTCAGGAATATTTGAATTTCTTGCTTGAGTGATTCTCTGACCCAGTGGTTCTTCAGCAGTATGTTGTTTAGTTTCCAAATTCTGTGACTTTTTATAATTTTCTGTTTGTTGTTAAATGTTAGTTTATACTCCACTGTGATCTGAGAAGATACTTGGGATGATTTCAATGTTTTTGAATTTATTGATGCTGTCTTTGTGGCCTAACATGTGGTCTATCCTTGAGTATATGTTATGTGGATTTGAAAAGAATGTGTATTCCAGTTTTTTGGGGTGAAGGACTCTGATAATGTCCAAGGGGTCTAGTCTGTTAATCTCTTCATTTAATTCTCTTGTATCTTTGTTGATTCTCTGCTTTGTTGTTCTGTCTAAGTGTCAGAGTGGGGTGTTAAAGTCTCCCACTATTATTGTATTACTATTGATGTATTTTGAAGTTCTTTCAGTAGGTGCTTGATATATTTAGATGGTCCCTCATTGGGTGCATATATGTTAATAATTGTTAAGTCTTCTTGGCTGATTGATCCTCTAATCATTATGTAATGTCCTTGCCTATCTTTTATTACTTTATTTAGTTTAAAATATATTGTGTCTGAGATGAGAATGGCTGTTCCTGACTTTTTTTGTGGTCCATTAGCCTGTATGATAGTTTCCATCCTTTCACTTTAAGTCTGTGTTTATCTTGTTGTGACAAATGGGATTCTTGCAAGCAGCATATGGTTGGGTTATGTTTTCTGATCCATCCCCCCACTCTGTGCCTTTTGATGGGTGAGTTTAAGCCATTAAAATTTATAGATAATATGGATTTAATGTATTGGAGTGCCACTGTTGAACAAATTTTTATTTGCTCTGATATATTGGAAGTATTATAGTGATGTTCTTGTTTATAAGAGGTCTTTTAGAACCTCTTTCAGGGCTGGTTTGGTGATGCTTGCCTCCTTTAACTGTTGTTTGTCTAAGAAGGTTTTGATCCATCCATCTAGTTTGAATGAAAGCCTAGCAGGATATATTAGCCTTGGTTGAAACCCTTTTTCATTCAGGGCTCTATAGATATCTTGCCATTCTCTTCTGGCTTTTAGAGTTTGAGTGGAGAAGTCTGCTAATAGCCTTATGGGTTTTCCCCTGTATGTGACTTTTTGTTTTTCTCTTGCAGCCTTTAGGATCCTTTCTTTATTCTTACTTCTTCTTATTGTGACTATGATGTGTCTTGGTGTCTTCAGGTCTGGGTTGATTCTGTTTGGAACTCTCTGGGCCTCTTGAATCTTAATATCCTTTCTGTTATTCAGGTCTGGGATGTTTTCTTCTATTATTTCCTCTAGAATGTTTGCTTCCCCTTCCTCTCTTTCTTCCTCTGGCAGGCCAATTATATGAATGTTACTTCTTTTGAGATCATCCCATATGTCTCTGTTGTTGTTTTCAGTGTCTCTCAATCTTTTTTTGAGCTCTTTCACCTCTTTCTTTGTTTTCTCTAACTCATCCTCTGTCTGACTAATTCTGTTTTCTGCTTCTGTTAGTCTGATTTCCCTTCCCTCAGCTTCTTTCCTCAGTTCAGCTTTTTTAGCTTTCAGTTCTCTAATTGCCTCAAGATAATCAGTATTTTCCTTGGGGGTCTCAACTGTTGTTTCCCTAATACTGCCATTCCTTTCCTCTAATGTTGTTTTCATTTCTGTGATTAATAAGTTTATTATTGCTTACATATGTTTCTTATCTTTGGTTACTTCTGGCTGATTTGTAGTTTCTTCTGGGCTCTTGTCTTCATTCATTGGAGTAGCAGTTTTATTTGTTCTTGATCTACCTATTTTTTTATTTATGTGTTTCTTATATTTATGTTCTGTTGTTACTCAGTTGTTGTGTTTTAAGTACAAGTAACACTGTACTAAATACCTTTATGACAATTGCACTCACCAACCTCAGGAATTACAATAGCAACAGAAGCATGGATTGAAGCAGTTTAATCACTACCAGTTAACCAAACAATGTCTCCAGTCCATGAAAAATTAGCAACCATGTCCAAGTGAAAAAGAAAGAGAAAACAAAAAAGGGATAGCAAGAATAGACAATTATTCCAATCTACTATCCACTGTATATCCTAGGGGTAGCAAGAGGAGAAAGGGAAGTAGAGCAGAGATACACACATAGAGAGTCCTCTCTGAGTCAGATTTCTTCTCCAAAATAATTCACAAATGAATATCTGTGAATTTAGAAAGCCAAAGAAGAAGGAAGGAAGAGAGGAAGACAAGATAAAAAAAGAAACAAGAGAGAGAAAAGAAAAAAGATAAGAAAAAGAGCTGTATAAAAGAGCAGTGAAAGGAAAGTTTTTTAATCGATTAATTTATTTTTTATTTTATTTTATTTTTTTTATTTAGCTAGGAGGAGAGAAAAGGATAGAGTGGGTAGAGGAGGTAGTAGTAGTGAAACAAGATCCTGTTGCAATGGATAAGATGCCCAGTGCCCTAGCAATGGAAGATACCCTAAGAGTTGATTCTGATCAAACTAAAGTAGGCGGGAAAAGAGATACATCTTTATATAATATTAATAATAAAATAGAGCAGGGTAAAAGACCTGTTCCAGATTTCCTCAAGCTTCCTGAGCAGAGGCAGCTGAGTGTTAAGAAAGCAAAACAAAACAAAACAAAACATAAAAAAACACCTTAGGAATAACAAGAATAGACAAGAATAGCAAGAATAGACAGTTATGCAGATCTACTATCCACTGTATATTCTAGGGGTAGTTAGAGGAGAAAGGGAAGTAGAGCAGAGATACACACAGCGAGAGTCCATTCTGAGTCAGATTTCTTCCCCAACATAATTCCCAAACGTGTATCAGTGAATTCAGAAAGCCAAAGGAGGAAGGAAGAAATGATGACAATAATGAGAAAAAGAAGAAAAAAAGAGAGAGAGAAAGAAAACAAAAAAGCTAAGAAAAATAACAGTAATAAAACAGCAGAGAAAGGAAAGAGTTATTTATTTATTTATTATTATTTAATTAGCTAGGCAGGGGGAGGAGTGGATAGGGGAGGTAGGAAGAGTGAAGCAAGTTACTTTAGCAGTGGATAAGACACCCAGTCCCCTAGCAATGGAAAATACACTAAGAGTTAATTCTGGTCAACCTGAAGGAGAGGGGGAAAGGGATATGCATTTATCTGGTATTGATAATAAAATAGAACAGAGTGAAAAATCTGTCCTGTCTTCAGCTTGGATGGCTCCAGATTGCCTCAGGCCCCCTGAGCAGAGGCAGATGATTGTTGAGAAAATAAAGCAAAAAAAAAAAAAAAAAAACCCTCTGGTGGTCTTTCTCTGTCTGAGTAAGGCTCTGCTTGGTGGAATATTTGTAGCTGGAATTGGCCACTTAGAATGAAAAAAGGACAAGGATTTCAGAAAGGAATAGAATTGGAATTGGAATGACACCCCCTGGTGGGACAGGGATCTTGGTAAAGAAAGAAGCTCAGCAGGGTAGCCTGCTAGGAGCAGATCTCTGGCCCCCCAGGGATTGTTATGGGGGTGCGGGGGTCAGGGGTGTGCTTTGGGAATAATAATTAAAAAAAATTTTCCCTTTCTTTTTACTCTATTTTCTAACCCAGATTGAGTTATAGTCACCTCCTTGGTGTCACCACTAGGACCCCTTATTGACTGTCCTGCTAAAGGCAAAAAAATCCTACCATTTTCAGTAGATGTTGTTGGAGCTCAAGCCACTAGCAGCTTCTCAGTCTGCCATCTTCCGGAATCCTCATCCATTTTTTTTTCTATCTGTCACACATATTTTGAAATTCCAAGTATATTTTGATATGCCACCCATAAGTATTGAGAGGATTTCACTGAATTTGACAAAAGACTTGGAATGTTCATGGTTTAAATAAGATAGAATTTTCTTTCTTTCTACATGCAGAGCCACACAGTTCAGGGCTGATATGGTAGCACCAATCAATGGTATGCTGACTAGCCCAGCTTCTCAGGTGAGGCCACTTCATGTATATGTGCCCTTATCTTCATAGTTTACACATCACACCTGGAATGTAGCTTATAGAAAGGAAGATGAAGAGTGGTAACAGGTGTGCCAAGCCCAGTAAGAAAAAGTATAAGGAAAGCTACCAGAGAATATTTCCACTTACTCTTCATTGGATAGAAAGAATATAATCATGATCATATGACCACACCAAATGACCAGGGAGATCAGGAAAAGAACTTTTCCAGAAAAAAAAAGTTAATTATTACAAAACAAAGGGAGAACAAATACAAATGTTAGGGAACAGATGACAGTATTTGTTATGTCACTTTTTGGAAGTAAAATTGGGACTATAAACTGGAACTCTTCCTTTTATTTTTCCTACATTTAAATTTTTTTTGAGCTTGAGTGCTAGCTCTTTCTTCTGTAACTGGATTAATGTTGATTAAGAAGTAACTAATAGATAGAAGTGGTAGAATTGTATAGTGTGAAGCCCCAGAAATATCCTAGCAACAAAACAAAACAAAGCAAAACAAGAAACAACAACATCAACCATAGAATTCACAAAACCTAAGAGACAGCTTGGCTATTATTTTCAACTTTGTTTTATTTGTTCACCTGAAACCATAGGTATTGTGTCTTTCATTTTTTTTTAACTTTACTCAGCATAAACATCTTCAGTTCCATCTATTTTGTTTCAAATGAGCCAATATCATTTTTTTAAATGTAGTGTTCCATTTAAATGTAGTTTTCCATTGAGAGATGTTACAGTATCCCTTATCTTCTGTATCCAATCATCTGTTCATCTGTTGATGAACATTTAGGTTAATTGCACACTTCAGTTATGGTGAGTAGTACAGTTATGAACACAGGGCGCATATATCTTTTTTGAAGTGTTTTCATCTTCTTTGGATATATGTCTAATAGTGATATTGTTGGGTAACAACAGACTATCACTTTTTATTATTTTTAAGGATAGTTCATACTGTTTCCCACTGGGGCTTTATGCATGGAACTTCTTCCTAGTGTTACAGTGCTCCCAAGTGGTACAGGGTTAAAAGCAGGACTTCTAGGATAAAATACCCACCTGAGAGCAGCGTATCTATCTATCTATATCTTCTTAGCAAATTTCAAGTATATAATACAATATTGTTACCAGTGGTGATCACCTTGAACATTATATCTTTAGTATTTTTCCTTTCACATAATTGACACTTTGACCAACGTCTCCAACACCTAAAAACCATCATGAATTTCATGAATTTGGCTATTTTAGATTTTATCTGTAAGTAAGATGCTACATCATTTGACTTTCTTTGCTGACTTAATATAATTCTACCACATTTCTAGATAAGTCCTGGTATATCCTCCATTTTACAACAAAGCTTATTCAGCCTTCAAGGCTCTAATCAGGTCTGACCTGCTTTACATGATCTTCATAATTTTTTACTCTATAATTTCCGTGATCATCCTTTTCATCTTGTCAAAACCCTTATTACAGTTATCATTATTGCTGCTAAAAAATTCATTTCATTTACCTGTTTCCACCACTAACTATAGGTATAGGATCTAAGAAGGGAAGGGTCAAGGAATTCTACTGTAGACTTAGCCCAGCCATTAATAACTGTGCAGCCCTGAGAAAGGCTGAAAACCTCCCAGGACGGACTTCTTTTTTTCTTTTTCACCTGTTGCAACATCTTAGGAGACAACTTAACCAGATGCTATAAAAGTCAGAAAGGAAACAGTAAATCCTGCAGTATATGATCTTAAAATAAGGAGAATATTCTTCCTTCACTATGTAAATGAAACTACAATTCCAAATAAATGCTTTATTACTGTCTTCTAAGAAATACAGGCCTAGTAGAAAAATGAAAATTGTCATTGTTGAAGTTTTTGCTAATTAAACACTAGGAATTATAAATCTGAGAGGTTACTATAAATTTTCAGCTTCCCTGGAATGTCTAATAAGTGTACTCAGAATTGTATTCAAATATCTTTGAACTTGACTAGTGCCAAAATTTACTGGTAGTATATCAAGTTAAATTAAGTACTTTAAGTTTTCTTACAGTTTTGTTTATAACATGAGCTATATTTTATGTACTCTGATTATGATCTTATTCAAAGAGAATATTCAGCACATAATCACTAAGATGTCCGTCAAGGAAGGAATTTCATTTAAATCCAACTAAAGTAGACTAAGTATTCATAAGAGGATATAATTGTTATTTGAATGAATCTGTCATGCGAGCATAGTGGCAAAATTAAATAAAGCCTAAGAGCTTAATAGTTTAATGGAAACTTTTCTTTCAAAAAGTAGAAAAAGAAACAACTCAACCTTTTAGGTAACAAAAAAAAAAGCTTATAAAATTCTTAGATCACAGGTATTAAAATATGCTCACAGAAAAAGAGGAAATACATAAAATCATGAGATGATTTTTCTTTTGACCTTTTGGTTTGACACTATGCAAGCATCTTCGGAAACTTGCATGAAGGGGATTTTTTTTTTTTAATTTAATTTACCACAGCTCAGTCAAAAGGCTGAAAGTACAGGCAGATGAATTTTCTTAAATCTTTATTTATTGGATAGAGAGAGCCAGAAATCGAGAGGGAAGGAGTGATGAAGAGGAAGAGAGATAGAGAGACACCTGCAACACTGCCTCACCATTCACAAAGCTTTCCCCCTGCAGATGGGGACCCAGGACTCAAACCTGGGTCCTTGCACATGGTAACATGTGCACTCAATCAGGCGCATCACCACCCAGCCCCAGCAGATGAATTTTCAAAGAATAAGCAGAAAAAGACTACCAAAAATTGCTTTTGTTCTTTCAATAGTTTTTCCAGGGAAATGTTACAAATTCTCTAGAAACTACATAATTTCAGTGTTCTTTAGTTTCAGACCATAATAAAAAAGGGAAAGTCCCTATTGTTACCAAAGAAATGACAAAGGTTACAAACAAGTTAACAAGTATAAACTCATTGCATTAATGAATCACAGAGCAAAAGTTTGAAAGAAAATTTTAATAAGTAAAACCGAGTAGTACCTTAAAAGAATAATAATTTATTATTAAGTGATCTTATTCTAGAATTTCAAGTTGATATTAGGAATTGTAAACATCATTTGGTAAGTTCAAGTAAAAAAAGTATATGACTATCATTAATTATGCTGAAAAAAGAGAGAAGACTAAACTGGGCCACTGTTGTGCATTTTGTAAAATTAAATATTTATGGTGACAACACAATTTAAAATTGAACTACAATGCGTTAACTGATGCATTTGAGAAAAGAAAAAGAAATTAAAGTTCAGATGTTAAATGATAAGTTAAGATAACCTTAACGAAAATAGTTACACTTAAACACTGCAGTAAAATTAAACTGAAAAATTTCCTCAAAGAGTAAAGAAATTTAATAATACAAGAGAGTACAAAATTAAATATGGAAAAAAATCTTTTTATGTAGTAAAATGTGCTGTTATGTCTATAACAAAAATAAATTCTATTTATATAAGTAGTAAAAAACAATAAGAAACGAAAAATAATAAGAAAACTAATAATGGGGACACAGACCACTGGTGACCATTGGATAAAAATAAATAAATAAAAATTTTAAAAATAAAGAAAAAATAAACAATATGTAAGTAACCTTCCTGAATGGGAGAAATATTTGTAAAATTTATAACTACTAAGGATTACAATTAAATATATATTAAAAACTCATACAACTCAATAATAAAATACATTAGCCTAACTAAGAAATGGGGAAACTTTTTAAATAGACCTCCCCCCCAGGAAAACATTAATAGTCAAGAAGATACTTGGCATATCTCATTATTAGGAAAGTGAAAATGAAAACCGTAATCAGATATCACTTCATACCTGTTAGAAATGGATATTACCAACAAGATAAGAAATAGAAAGTGCTGTGGAGACTATGGAAAGAAGTTGAGTTGTTGATAAATATGTAAATTGATGCAGCCACTATAAAAAACAGTGTAGAAGAGAAAAAATTAAGAATAGCACTAGCATGTGATTCAGCAATTCCACTTCTGGGTTTCTGACTGAAGAAAATGAAAAAGACTTAACTTGAAAAAAGTGTCTGTATCCAAAGTTCTCTTAAATTTTCTTCGAATAGTTAAGGCACTGAAATAGCCTAAATGTCCACTGGCAGACTGACAAATAAATGGCTTCATTTAAATTGACTATTAATGCATTTTAATATTAATGAATAACTGAAAATATATGTTCTATATACTATATAGACTGGATATTACTCAGTCACAAAAAGAGAAAATCTTGCCATTTGCAAAAATATGGACAGACCCTGGAGTTATACTAACCTAAAAAGTCCGATAGATGAGGACAAATACTATTTGGTATCTTTTACATGTGGAAACTTTCATTTTATTTACTTATTTATTGGATAAAGACAGAGAGAAATCGAGAGAGAAGGGAGAGATAGAAATGTAAGAGAAACAGAGACATTTGCAGCACTGCTTCACCACTCATGAAACTTTCTTGCGAGAGGTGGGATCTGGGGGCTTAAACTTGGGTCCTTGCACTTTGTAGCATGTGCACTCCACCAGATGTGCCACCACCCAGCCCTTACAGATGTAAACTTAAGGGAGAGAACTAATATACAGAGGAACAAGGTGAAGGTAGGCAAACTAGTGAAGGGGTCAAAAGGCACAATTTTCCAATTGTAAAATAAGGAAGTCCAGGAGTTCTCCTTAAATGTTAATGTTAACTGGTTTTTGTTTTTGATGGAGAGATGAGATCCTGTAAAGGTGATTCAGAAGTTCATTTTGAAAAATGCCTTATCACATGCATATCAAGAAAAGTTACTATGGAGGAATGAATGTTATAACAAATAAATCAGAAAATAAAAACATGAGTACATTTCTACAGCGGTAGAAGATCTATATGTGGATAAACTCGTATCTATAAATTATAAAACAAAAGAGTAAAATTCAATTACTTTTTTTTTTTTATACCAGAGCACTGCTCAGCTCTGGCTTATGATGGTGCAGGGGATTGAACCTGGGACTTTGGAGCCTCAGACATGAGAATCTCTTTGCATAACCATTATGCTATCTACCCCTACCCAATTCAATCACAAATGTTTTCATGGGTAAAGTAGTATAAACACATTAAAAGGACAAATAACCAATTGAGAACATTTACTGATGACTCATGCCACAAAAAGGAAAAACTTCCCTCCCTTTTATATACTTTCATGCCCTACTACATAGTTTAGTACAAGCAGTATCAACAACCTTCAGATTTTTACAATATTCTCTATACTCATAGTAAAGAAATAATTTAAGCATTACCATACAGTGGTATTAAACCTAGCTCCAGCCGTTGGCACTCCTCCTGTATGGAGGTGTTCTTTTCTGTTAAAACTGGGGTAGGTTAACTCTTAAATGAGCAGGATATAGCAGAGGTGATTTTATTAATTTCTGGGTGATGTCCTCAAGAAACTGGCACTTTCTTTCTTTAACTATTTATTTTTAATTTCTTAAATATATTTTTTAGTTATTTTTAATAAAGAGAGAGACATTGAGAGAGAGGGGTAGATAGAGAAGGAGGGAAGAAGAGAGACACTTATAGCACTGCTTCACCGCTCTTGAAGCTTCCTCACTGCAGGTGGGGACAAGGGACTTGAACCGAGTTCCTTGAATACTATAATGTGTGCATTCAACCAGGTATGCCGCAACCTGGCCCCAAAACTGTCAGTTTCTGCTTCCTGTCTCTTCCTCTTAAGTTTCAGCTACCATACTGTGAGAAAGTTTTTCAGTAGAGATGTCCAGGTTAACAGGAACCATGAATCAATGCCAACTTTTTTGACTTGTCAGTAGACCATCTTGGAAAAGGACCTTTTTATTTGAAGTGAGCTGCCCCAACTAGCATGGCATAAAACAGAAAAGGGTTTTCATATGTTTAATTGAGAGTGAAGATTTGTGAGAAAATTAAAAGATTGGTTCATTTTAAATATTTGAGACTGGTTTAAGGTGATCTTTTGAAATGTATTAATAAATATAGGAATCTTAATTATTTTTTAATTGTAAAAACACAAAAATCTGGAAACTTGACAACTCACTCCTTCAAAATTTTGTGCAAATAATAACTCATTGTTAGCAGAAAGAATCAATCATGGGTAAGGGAGACTGTGGAAGCAACTACTTTCCTATATTGTTCTTTATACTTTTTAAAACTACATGAGTATAATATCTCTTCAACAAAACTATATTGAAAGAGAAAAATAGTTGTTATAAAGATAGTTTATTATCTAGACAAATTGTATATATTATGTACATTTATACAGTTATAAAACAATTTCACAAACATAATTTCAATGTATTAATCTTAGTAATTATGTAAAGGATTTGTAGGTTAGACAACAATTACAGTCTCCAAGTACAAATGCAAAAAAAAAGTTATTCATGTCATTAGCATGACTAGAATTTAAATTAAGCTCTAGTAATGCCAAGTCCAATTCTCTTGCAAGAAGGAGCTTGGCTCACTGGAAAAAAAAATAAAAATTAGGAGATATTGATCCTAGTTCCATTTTTCCCATAATCCCTTGAAAATTACTTATTGATACACTTAATTTCTTATTCATTTGATCTAATCATGCACAACTATTGAACTTAACAAAACTCAGCAACTACAACTGAGACATCCACAGAAGCACCTCGGCTTCAGACACCAAGTTGCAGGTGCTATCATGGTTTCATCCTGACATCCCTGGAAAGACAACTTCACCAATAGGTGTTGGAGTTTCACCTCTCCAGAACCTACCTCACCAGGAAAAGACAGAAACAGGATAGGGTTATGGATCAACCTGCCAACACCTATGTCCAGCAGAGAAGCAATTATAGAAGCTAGAACTCCCACCTTCTGCACCCCCAAATAATTTTGGTCCATACTCCTAGCGGAGGAGAAATGATAAATCGAAGATGATCTGAGGGCTTTGAATGCCAACTCCACTAGGACCCAAAAAGAGAAGAGGAAAGGGTCCAGGTGGTGGTGCTATTGGATGAGTGCACATGTTACATTGCACAAGGACCCAGGTTCAAACCCAAAGTCCTCGCTTGCAGAGGGAAAGTTTCATGACTAGTGAAGCAGTATTGCAGGTGTCTCTCTGTCTCTCTCCCTATCTATTATCCCCTTCACTCTTGATTTCTGCCTGTCTCTACCCAATAAATAAATAATGATAATAAAAAAATAAAAATAAAAGGGATAGAAGAGGGGGAAAAAGGACATTCAAAGTAGTAATAAATGTAGGCATGACTTAGAAAGGACAAGAAGACAGGACTATTGGGAAAATGTATATATATATATATATATATATATATATATATATATATGTGTGTGTGTGTGTGTGTGTGTGTGTGTGTGTGTGTGTGTGTGTATGTATATGTGCATATATGTCGATAGATAGTTATAGAAATAATAGTCAACGTGTATCTGAAACCTTAGGAGAGCTACTGTAGATTCCAAGGGAAGAAGTGGGATCAAAGAACTCTGATGGTGGGAATGGTGAGAAATTATACTCCTGTTATCTTATAATTTTGTAAATCAATATGAAGTCACTAATACAATTTAAAAAAAAAGAAAAAGAAACTTTGAACTCACCCTTTGGGATCTTTATTTAAGAGTTCTATATTCTTAGGGCGCCGGGTGGTAACGGGTTAAACACACATGGCACTAGTCGCAGGGACAGGCCTAAGGATCCTGGTTCAAGCCCCCAGCTCCCCACCTGCAGGGGGGGTTGCTTCACATGTGGTGAAGCAGGTCTGCAAGTGTCTATCTTTCTCTCCCTCTCTCTGTCTTTACCTCCTCTCTTGATTTCTCTGCCCTATCCAACATTAACAATAAGGACAATAAAAGGGAAAAAAAGCATCCAGGAACAGTGGATTCATAGTGCAGGCACTGAGCCCCAGTGATAACCTAGAGGGAAAAAAAAGAGTTCTGTATTCTTTTTAAAAAGGTCTATTTATTAGTGAAAAAAAGAAAGAATCAATATATTGCTCTGGCACATATGGTGTCTAGAATTGAACTCAGGGCCTCATGTTTGCAAATTTCTCATGTTCTTTTACTGTGCCACTACCCAAGCCATATTATTATTAAGAAGGAGGAGGAGGGGGAGAGGAAGAAAAGATTGTTTTACTCAAGTTTTTTATAAAAGCAATTTACATAGGTCAAATTCTTGAAATATCTTGCCCTAGTGCATACTGGAATATTTGGGATGCCCAGGGGACATCTCCATAATAGCAAAGTTCTGTAGAGTGGTTTCTGTCTCTTGAGAGGAGACTTGAAGTGATGACATTAGGTGACTCTGTGGAAAGATAGACTTGCAGTAGAGATATCTGTGACCCTCATGCTCAAGAACAGCCACAGTAAGTCCACTATTAGTTGGAATTAAGGTGTAGTTCATGAGGTCCATATATCACAATACCATTTAAGGGATAGTAGTTGCAGTGTGACCAGTCATTCTAGTCTATTTGCACCTAACTCATTTTCAACACTCAGTCTTACATACTGGGAAACCACTCACTCTCACAAACAGTGGGACAGTCTTCCTGGTATTTATGTTAAGATATCTTTCATATATAACCAAAATATGCCTACTAACTATCTACAAAGTAGAGGACCCCCGAACACTTCATCTGCACTATTCCAGCCTTCAGGTCCATGATTGTTCAATAATTTGTTAGGCTCTTTATATTAGCTCTCTTTTCAGCCACCAGGTTTCCAGATGCTAGCAGGATGCCAACCAGACTTCCCTGATCAGACAACCCCACCAATGTGCCTTGGAGCTCCGCTTCCCCAGACCCCTTTCCTACTAGGGAAAGAGAGAAACAGGCTGGGAATGTGGATCGAACTGTCAATGCCCATGTTCAGTGGGGAAGCAATTACAGAAGCCAGACCTTCAACCTTCTGCATCCCGCAATGATCTTGGGCCCATACTCCCAGAGGGTTAAAGAATAGGAAAGCTATCAGGGGAGGGGATGGGATATGGAGGTCTGATGGTGGGAATTGTGCAAAGTTGTACCGCTCTTATCCTATGGTTTTGTCAATGTTTCCTTTTTGTAAATAAAAATTTAAAAAGATATCTTTCATATGCTGAATATCTGCAATAAAATCTCAACTTTAGTATTTATTAGTTATTTTATTTTGTTGAAATCATTTAATCTTATTTTTCTCAAGTGTCTTATATTAAGATTACAATAATTACATTGTGAAAGTAAATGACTTGATAATTATAAAGAATTAAAAGTGTTACTAATATGATGCAAATGTCCAATAAATGTTAACTAGTAACAGATATAATGTTAATGTAAGCACAACCAAGTATTTATACGGTTAATTCTATAACTTCTCAGAAACTGCTTATAGTAAAAGCAATTCTTACTCATTTGAACTGTAGACACAATTTTAATCAGTAGGAAGCTATTAAAATAACACAGCCATCAAAATTATATTCAAATAGGATTTTACAATGTGAGGTTGTTATATTCATATTGGTGAAACTGATATGATATTTGTAGTATTGTGAACATAACTTTAGATGTCATTGAGTTTGAATTGTCCTAGTATTTATTTATTACTTATTTTTATTTAAAGAATCATATTTATTTATTATTGGATAGAGACAGAAAGAAATTGAGAGGTGAGGGGGAATAGAGATAGGGAAAGAGACAGAGAGGGACACCTGCAATCCTGCTTCATCACGACATTTATTTATTTCAAGTTTATTTATTCATTTTTGTTTTTTTTCACTGCTTTGGGTCAACTATTTTTTAGAGAGAATGAGACAAACAAAACAGAGACAGAGAAGTGACACCACAATACTGAAGATTTCCCAGTGCAGTGATAACTGGGCTTGAACCTTGCTTGCACATGTCAAAGCAAGCATCCTACCAGGTGAGCTATTTTGCTGTCATGATTGATTGATAGAAAAGTCCTAGTCTTGTGGTCTGGGAGGTAGTGCAGTGGATAAAGCATCGGACTCTCAAGCATGAGGTACTGAGTTTAGTCCCCAGCAGCACATGTACCGGAGTGATGCCTGGTTAGTTCTCTCTCTCCTCCTATCTTTCTCATTAATAAATAAATAAATAAAATCTTAAAAAAAAAAAGTCCTAGTCTTCCTGAGACTGAAGTTCAAGTAGACAGATACTTCTTCTTTGATTTTTTTTTTCTTTTTCTTAGTCAGTGCCCCTGTGGGCTGCTTTTTCACTCAATTAGAATAATATAGAGAGGGAGAGATACCACAGCACACCTCCCAAGAAGCTGCATGCTTGGCCAAGCATACTCCCTATCTTTCCAACCAGATATTCCTTCTTGTTGATTTTTTTTTTTACTGTCAACATTGGCACACTCTTCCTCTTTTTTGCTAACCTACCAGCATGCAAGCATGGCTCCTCCTCTGCTAGTAAAGAGGTCAAATACTACTTCTTCCAGTTTTGGAACTAAGGCAGTTATCAAATTACTTATGCATCAGCTTTATCTGTAAAACATTTAAAATGCACTGACTACATGGATTTGAGAACGTACATTTCTTACAAGTTCCTCACTGACACTGACCCAGGAAAGGACTGATTTATTTATTTATTTATTTTGAACTCAAAAAGACAGAAAGTAAGTGATAAAGAAAAGGAGATAGAGAGGGGAGAGAAAGAGAGACACCTGCATCACTACTTCAGTATTTGTGAAGCTTCTCCCTTGCAGGTGGAGTACTGGGGCTTGAACCCCAGCCTTTATGCATGGTAATATGTTCACTCATCTGGGTGTACCATGGCCCAGCCACATCCTTTTTTTTTTTTTTTAATAACAGTGTATGGCACGTTGACATGGTTTTTATAAGGGGAAACTCTGGGATTCTACACATAATCTAAATATTATTTATATACTTCTAAATATTATTATTATATTATTATTATATTATTAAATATACTATCTAAATATTATTTATATACTTATATGCTACATTTGTGGTATAGGAAATGTTTTGTTTTTTACTTTCTTTATTGGGGGATTAATGTGTTACATTCAACAGTAAATACGATAGTTTGTACATGCATAAGGGGAAACTCTGGGATTCTACACATAATCTAAATATTATTTATATACTTCTAAATATTATTATTATATTATTATATTATATTATTAAATATACTATCTAAATATTATTTATATACTTATATGCTACATTTGTGGTATAGGAAATGTTTTGTTTTTTACTTTCTTTATTGGGGGATTAATGTGTTACATTCAACAGTAAATACGATAGTTTGTACATGCATAACAATTCTCAGTTTTCCACATAACAAAATAATCCCCACCAGGTCCTCTGTCATCCTTTTTGGACCTGTACTCTCCCCTCACCCACCCCCAGAGTCTTTTACTTGGGTGCAATACACCAAGGAATTGTTTCCTAAAGTGAGTTCACACCTCTATCTGTGGTGTTTATATGTGCCCTTCAGCATAGTTTCTTGTAACAGAATAGTCAGGCAGATGGACAAGAAAAGTGATTAGCTAGAAAATAGTCAGCCAAGGGGGAGGAGAGGCTGCTGTGTGTGACAGCACAAAATAGAACAGCTGAGATTAAGTTACTGAAATCCCCATGAAGTGACTGGCCTGACCACATGACCCCACCACAAAAGGAGTTCTCACTGTGTGACTCACTGAGACACAGGGACACAGCTTGAGCATCTGCCTTTCAGTTCCCTACTCAACGAATGTGAGTGACCAAGTGCAGAGATTTAGTTTAACAAATAAATAGAAAAATAAATACTTTGCATGCAAAACAGAGCATTCTTGAGGAAAGCACAATCTGATGGACATATTTAACATACAAAGTAGTATTCTTGTTGTATGAATATTGCTACAGGAATTGAAAGCCTCCTTTCTAAACACTGATCTTCATTTTGTGTTGTTTTTCTCACAGCATTGGTAGGTAATAGAAAATGTTCATAATTTTTTTTTGGTTGTAGGACATTTTTAAACTGTTTTTATTTGTGATTATACTGGGTTACAAGATTGTAGGACTAAAGGGTACAGTTCCACACCACATCCACCACCAAAGTTCTGTTGTCCTCACCCTCCACCTCCCAAAGATAACCACTGTAGTTTTCACAAGTCTTAGAAACAGTTTGGTTGCTTCTGTTTTTGTTTGTTTGTTTTGTTTCAAGTGCATGTGTATCAGTTTTATATATTCCGCATATGAGTGAAACCATCCGACAATTGTCTTTCATCTCTTTTTGGTTTCTAAAATTTTAGCAATTTTTGTTTGGTATTTTTCTTTTATGCTCTTTAATGAAGTAGTCACTGACGTTTTGGATGTTTGATTTGGTTTCTTAAATTGTTTTCAGAATATTTTTTTTTAAATCTGCCACTGGCATTTTTTTTTTCCAGATCTGTGTTCTCCATCAGAGTTATCATTTGACTTGGTCTAGATGTGAGCATTGAAATGCCATTTCTATAGTAGAGTCTGCAGGTTGTGCTGTGGCTGAGTTGCTGGATTTTCTTGAATATACTGTATATATGCTGGATATGAATATATGATGGATTTTCTTGAATATCAAAATTCACCAAAATTTTCTTGAATATCAAAATAGTCCAAAATTCATCTTATGCTTTCTTTTGACATCAATTCGTATGTATCCTGGTTGGAATGGCAAATAACCCTGTCCATCTGACACTTTAAATACTCTGAGCAAGTAGAATGGTGTTGCAGAACACCTATGTTATCTTGTCCAGAGGCATCTTTTCTGCCCAAATGCCATCCTCTTATCATTTCCCCTGCACTTAGCTCACATCCATTCTCCTGGACTTTAGTTACCAGTGTTACCTTCTGCCCTTGTTACCAGTGTTACCTTCTGCCCTTGTTATCAGTGTAGTTTAGTAAGCTTGCTTTTTTTTTAATCCTCTGTAAATACTTCTGCTAGTGTTTCACCCACTCACCCACCAAATTTACAAGCCTTCTTGGAAACCTTTAGCGGTAACTTACTTACTCGCTGCCAAGAGGTTAATTTATCAAAAAAGGGATATTCCCAATGAGGGTTTCATATAATAGTTTTTCCTTAAATGTTTCTTGGAGGAAGATAGATGTCAAATAGTCTTCCTAATTTTGAATTGAAGAAACAGATGAACCAATTCCAAAGATATTCAGGAATTGATAGTCAATGGCAAACTATTTTTTACTACCACATTTGCCTCCAGAACAGAGAATAATTTTGATCTTTTATTTTGCTGCCACTTTGAAACATAACAAAATAAAATCTCTCAGGAGTTGGGCAGTAGTGAAGTGGGTTAAATGCAGGTGGCATAAAGCAGAAGGACTGGCAAAAAGATCCCACCTGCAGGGGAGTCGCTTCACAAGTGGAAAAGCAAGTCTACAGGTGTCTATCTTTCTCTCCCCCTCTCTCCCTTCCCCTCCTCTCTCCATTTCTCTCTGTCCTATCCAACAACGATGACATCAGTAACAACATCAATAAAAACAACAAGGGCAACAAAAAGGCATAAATAAATAAATATAAAACAATTAAAAAATAGTATCTCTCACATGAGTCACACATCCCAAAGTGCATACTAATGGCATACTCAACTGATAGTTCTCTATGAAATGGCCCATCTTTTTCGCACCATTCTTGAACACTTACTGGAGAGGACTTGTGAGTGAGAGGTGGTGTCATACTTAGGGGAAGATTACAAATGTGGCTGCTATATAGACTTGGGTTTCAGCTTATGCTCTGAACTGTGTGCATTTAAAGCTCTGAGACTAAATTATTCACCTTTTTTTAGACCCAACTTTCACATCTATAAACTTGTAAACTATTCCCCTATAAACTCTGCACTCTCCTAATCTTGTAATCTTCTATGCTTTTTGAAGCTTCTCAGTGTCCATCAATTTTTCACAAGGAATTAGGTAAGAATATGAGAGGTAGTTATAAAGTGTGGTCTTGACCAAGTTACTTAAATTTTGAGTCAATTTCCTCATTTTTGAAAGCAGCAAAGCTACAGAGTTTAGAAAAGTTTACCCTTGTAAACTCTATAATCTTGTAAATGATATTAGACCTCTGTAATCTTATAATCATGTGAACTATTATTAAATCACCAATAAAAGTTGTATTATTAATGGACATAATAAAACACAGATAGAAAATAATTTATGGGACCAGAGTCAGACACTTGTAAAGTTCTTAGCATTTTTGACATAAATTAAATATTCAATGAATGTTCATTTAGGGGAAGTTTTATTTTAATTAATTTGGAAATTTTCTTTCGAGTTGTAACTTTATTTTAGTGATACATTATTTTTACTTAAATATTTATTTGTTAATGAAAATATGAGAAACAGAGAGAGAGAACCAGTGTCACTCTGGCATATGTGCTGCTAGGAATCAAGCTTGGGACCTCAAGATTGAGGGTATAATACTGTGTCCAGTGTGTCACCTCCTGGGCCACTAGTGACCAATTCTTAATGATTATGAATCAGCAGTGTGTAAAGCCACTATTTTCTAGACAGTACAGATTTAATAGAGTTAATTGATTGGGGGAATAATCTAAGTTATCTCCTGCTGTCTTGCCTCCTCTGGACTCAAAAGAATCTGAGGGGGAAAAAAAGATGCAGAAAACAGTATGTGGTTTGACCCCTCTGCTAATGTACTTTGTTAAAAATAGAAATGTGGTTTGGATTGGGAGACGCATATGGGAAAGTGGGCCCTATCCAAGGGTTCCAGGACTGGGGGAAGTAGGGGCTCTATAGTGGAGATGTGAGGTTCCTGCTGTCTTAGGGTTCAAAAAGACAATCGATAGTTAATGTTATCATCACATTATTTGGTAATTGGGTTAACTTTGAAAAGTCCTTTTGTTAGGGTTTGCTGTACAGTACCCAGTATCTTGTATATAGCTGTGCTATTGGATGCTTCTAATCTACTTGGTCTAGGCTTTTGAGAGAGTCCGCATGTCAAATACACAGCCTATATATTAAAAAGATTCAGTTTGTGTTTTGAGAAACTTTGAGACATACAACTCATTTTCCCCCTCTCATATTAATTAACTACTGATTTATATGTCTACATTTTGCTAGGAGTGTACATAAACACCATTCCCACCACCAAAAGACTGTGACCCATCCCTCCCGCCCACTCCCACCCCCCACTGGCCCAGGAAACTGCAAGTCTACCCCTTACCACAGGGTTTTTACTTTGGTGCCCTACTTACAATTTGATCAGGTCCTGCTTTTAGTTTCCCTTTCAGATCTTCTTACTCAACTTCTGTTGATGAGTGAGATCATCCCATACTCATCTTTATCTTTCTGACTTAGTTCACTTAACATAATTCCTTCTAGCTCTGTCCAAGATGGGTCAGAGAAGGTGGGTTCATTGTTCTTGATAGCTGCATAGTATTCCATTGTGTATATATACCACAGCTTTCTCAGCCACTCATCTGTTGTTGGGCACCTGGGTTGCTTCCAGGTTTTAGCTATTATGAGTTGTGCTGCTATGAACATAGGAGTACACACCTCTTTTTGGTTGGGTGTTATGGAGTCCTTGGGGTATAAGCCCAGGAGAGGAATTATTGGATCATATGGAAGGTCCATGTCTAGCCTTCTGAGAGTTTTCCAGACTGCTCTCCACAGAGGCTGGACCAATTTACATTCCGACCAGCAATGTAAAAGGGTTCCTCTGTCCCCACATCCTCTCCAGCATTTGTTGCTGCTGTCCTTTTTGATGTATGCCATTCTTACAGGAGTGAGGTGGTATCTTAGTGTTGTCTTAATTTGCATTTCTCTGACAATCAGTGACCTAGAGCAGTTTTTCATATGTTTGCTAGCCTTTTGGATCTCCTCTGAGGTGAATGTTTTGTTCATATCCTCTGCCCATTTTTGGATGGGGTCATTTGCTTTTTTGGGTGCTAAGTTTGCTGAGCTCTTTATATATTTTGGTGATTAGTTTCTTGTCTGATGTATGGCATGTGAAGATCTTCTCCCATTCTGTGAGGGGTCTCTCTGTTTGTTTAATAGTTTCTTTGGATGTGCAGAAGCTTTTCAATTTGATGTAATCCCATTGGTTTGTTTCTGCTTTAGTCTTCCTTGCAATTGGGTTTGATTCATCAAAGATGTCCTTGAGGTGCAGGTGGGAAAGTGTTTTACCAATGTTTTCCTCTAAGTATTTGATTGCTTCTGGTCTGACATCTAGGTCTTTGATGCATTTGGAGTTGATTTTTGTTTCTGGTGAGATAAAGTGGTTCAATTTCATTCTTCTGCATGTTACAACCCAGTTTTCCCAGCACCATTTATTGAAGAGAGCCTCCTTCTTCCATTTAATGCTTTGGGCCCCCTTATCAAAGATTAGATGCCCATAGGTGTTGGGATTTACTTCTGGGCTTTCAATTCTGTTCCACAAGTCTGTGTGCCTATTTTTGTTCCAGTACCATGCTGTTTTGATGATGATGGCTTTATAATATTGCATCCGCCGATCACAACCTAACCAACGCAATGATTGCCACCTCAACATGCTTCACCTCAGACTGTGTCCAGAGACTTCACATGTGGAATGACAACCCTTCAGCTTCATTACTCGGGTGAGACCTTTCCTTTTATAGTACACTTTAATTTCATCTCAGGTAGTTCACTTTCTAACAAAGTCCCATAACCTAGATATACACCAGTTTCTGTGAGAGAGAGCTTATGTTCACACGTATCCATAAACTACTGCAAAATATATACCTGAAAGCAGAAGTACACTAGAGTTTGCAGTGAGTACCTGCCTAACACTTCCTCTCCACTATTCCAAGCTTGGGATCCGTGACTGCTCAACAAATTGTTTGGCTTCGTATGTTAACTCTCTTTTCAATCACCAGGTTCCAGATGCCACCAGGATGCTGGCCAGGCTTCCCTGGATTGAAGACCCCACCAATGTGTCCTGGAGCTCAGCTTCCCCAGAGACACACCTTACTAGGGAAAGAGAGAGGCAGACTGGGAGTATGGACCGACCAGTCAACGCCCATGTTCAGCGGGGAAGCAATTACAGAAGCCAGACCTTCTACCTTCTGCAACCCTCAATGACCCTGGGTCCATGCTCCCAGAGGCCTAGAGAATGGGAAAGCTATTCAGGGGAGGGGGTGGGTTATGGAGATTGGGTGGTGGGAATTGTGTGGAGTTGTACCCCTCCTACCTTATGTTTTTGTTCATTAATCCTTTCTTAAATAAAAAATAAAATAAAATAAAATATAAATAAATAGAAATGTGGACTAGATGTAGAGCCAGTTACACAGTAGATGGTTCTTTTTCAGTCGAGGTTTTGAAATAACATTCTCTTTATGCTGCTGTAATAAGTTATACATGAGTATCTAAGACATTACTGCATTTGTCTAGTTATGGAAACACCTTTGAATATAGCACTGTGGTAAGCAATTCTCAAAACTGCTAACAAGTCTAA
Organism: Erinaceus europaeus; assembly: GCF_950295315.1. Classification (NCBI taxonomy): domain Eukaryota; kingdom Metazoa; phylum Chordata; class Mammalia; order Eulipotyphla; family Erinaceidae; genus Erinaceus; species Erinaceus europaeus. Next base: position 173,000,595 of record NC_080162.1, on the reverse strand, counting down.
CCTTTGGTTTTATCTCATTAGATTCAAGTCTCTACTCCTTCTCTTACTGGGTGCATGTCTTTAAGTTTCTCAGCTTCTCTGAATCTCTTCTCATAGTTTTCAATGAAAATAGCAATAGTACCTACCTCATAGATAGTTAAAGGATTAATTGAAACAAGAGATACAGAATCTTTAATACGTTACCTGGTACATTCTACGAAGTCAGGTAATAGTGATACTCTGTGAAAAAAAAATTCTCTTGCCTCTTATTTGATCTAATTTTTGAAATATTCTTATGGTTAGATTTATGTTTACCCTCCATTTGCCCTCTGTACCACACTCACTCTGTTCTCTCAAGGAAGACACAGCTGTGGGATGAACTGCTATTGGAATGATGACAGAGAAGCTAGTGTTCGGATTTCTTGGAAAAGTCTTAACTGGGACAGTGGTTAGGAAATGTTACCAATGTGATTTGCCCAGCCAGGAGGGATTGGAGCAAATAGAAGAAACCAAGGGGACTAGGAAAGGAGGGCAAAGAGTTTCTGGCTGGTTCTCAATTCAGAGTTCTCATTAACAGTCATGAGGAGCAGGAGGGATGGTTGTGTTCAGAGAGCCTTCCAATTTATGCAAGAGAACGATTCTCTGAGAAAGTGTTACATGCGTCTTTTTGTCACCCTTGGGAATGTCAGCAAGTTGTTTGGTAGGACTCGAAGCCCGATTATAGTTTGGCATGTATAAACCACCATCTGCTCACAAAATTTATCTCAGGCTTCATGACAGTATGAATTTAGTAATAACATGGGGAGATTTTTTAGGTGAGATAAATGCTAAGAGTAAATTACCTTTTTTAAATTAAATAGCAAATATGGAAGATTAGAAGTGCTAAGCAGTTTGCAGTGTATATTGCTTCTAAGGAAAAATGCTATGGAAATTCTAATTATCAGTGACAGTAAAAATGAAGAACCTTTAAGAGTTTCCTCATTTCTCCCATTTTCTGAATTAATTAATGTGGTCCTCATTTTCAGTAGAATTAGTGGTTTCCTTTTGTTAGCCTATCTAACAAAGCAATTGCAACCCTAACCAGTGCCTGAAAGAATCTAGCCAGCTGCTAGAACAATCAGCAATGTTGCAGGATATTGGACACTAAGTCTGTAATTTCTAGCACCATCAGGGACATGCCTAAAGACATAGCAGCAGAATATGGTCTAAACTGCTTACTACTCATCACCTGTCTTTTTCTCCATCATTTAGTCTCTCTTAATATATAACTTATTTTCCATCATTTATATCCTTCCAATGGCCTCAGGGAAAAAAGACAATTTCATGAACACACATGTCTTAATATGCGCATATATATACCATACTCATTTTCCTTCTTTGACAATTTTTGAAAGGTAAGTTTAATCATCAGATCACTTTAATGTCAATTTTCCCTGTTGAATTCTAAATTTTATTAGGTAATTGCGCACAATTAGTAGTTCAAGAAACTAGTAATTTCAGATGTAAGAAGTTATTTTCTTAGTTCATAAAAGTAATATAAATCAAAGGAAATGCCACGAAGTTTCTTTATATTGATTGTTATTATTCTCCTTAAGCTAGAAGACCTGTGAAGATGGGAATTATGATTACATTTTCACCATTGTACTGTCAACATTTTAAATAGTGCCACCATATAACAAGCACCCTATTATATTGCAAAGGGAGTGATATCAAGAAACACCTGCTCTATGTTAGGCACTGAGTTAAGTACTAAGTATTATAAAGAATTATATATTATTATAATATATAAGAAATATTATTATATTATTATTATTGAAGATGTTTGTGATCTATAAAGAGAAATGGAAATACAGTTGAGGAGCAATGATTATTTTTCATGAGTTTGATACCAGAAGGCATGGGGAGTAAGATGAAGAGGATTTGATATTTTTTTTTGATTATATATATTTAGGTCTTCTCTAATTTTCCTCAGTACTGCTTGATATTTTCATTGTATTGATCTTGTACATATTTTGTGAAATGTGTAGCTAAATATTTTTGATGGAGTTATACATGGCATTTTATTTAACTGTTAGTTGCTGGTAGAGAGAAATACTGTTGATTTTTGTTTTGCAGATAACTATGTTGGTGAGATTAGAAATTGTACCCATGTGTCAATAACTGTACTGTAAGCCACTAATCCTCTAAGGAAAGAAAAGAAAATTTTTTAGGTATGACTGTTACACAATTATATATGAAAGTATGTATATATTCATAGGTATATATGAAATTTTACTTGTATGAGAAGTTGATTTTTAAGGTGAACCTGCATCAGTAAATAGGGGATTCCTAGAAAAATGAGAGAATATACTAGGCAAGGCAATTAGAATTGCAAAAGGCATGAAGAGTTGATAGTGCCTTTAGGGGAACTTTAGTAAAAAAGTGTGACCACAGTTTCAGTTGCTGGTGAAGATGTGAGGCAAACAAGGTTTGGGAGTGGTGTGAAAACCCTTATCAGGAGAGATAAGAAATTATGTCTATGTGACAACAACTGTCATGAAAATCAGGACTTCCCTAACAAAATAATTTTGGAAAGTACTCAAATTAAAAAAAAAGGGAGAATGGTGAGGAAGAAGGACAAAGAGTTGGAAATGCATTCAGTAGAAAGAGTTACTCAGGATTATTACCATAAAACAACAATTCAGAGCTAAAGTGAGTGAATGGGTGAAAAGGGAACTTGGAGCAAGGGCACTCTGATATATGTTGCAAATCTGCTTGAAGGAGAGAGGAAAGACTGAACAAGAAAACAGTTGAGAGGATAACATGGAGAGAGTAGTTGTAGGCAACAGCAGGAGGGAGACCAAGAACTTAAATAATAATGAAAGGATAATAGGAAGATTACTCTTTGGAGTGATGAGTGTAGTCCAGTATATTTATTAAGACTATAAATAGGAGGGTAGCAACAGTTTTGGAGGAAAATGAGTTTATTGTAGAAGATGTTTATTAATCATGCCAGTGCTCATGATGAATGGTAAACTTTTGGAATATGCATTCAGATCACAGACTAAATGCCAGTGCAAGAGACAAAGCCAAGACTAATTTTGTTTTGAGATGACATTTGAAGTCTTTGATAAGATCACTCAGACACAGCATGTGAGATTAATAAGACCTTAAAGCTAAAAACTGAACTTGGGAAATGACTCTTAAATCAATACATTAAGTGAATGAAGAAGGAAGTTTGAATAAAGGAGTAAAAAAAACTAAACAGTAATAGAATCCAGTAAATGGAAATTTCATAAAGGTGATAAATGAGGTTCAATTTTTTAGTATTTAAAATATTTACTCTTTGGCATTTAAAATTTAGCCAGTGACTTTGGAATCTATAGTTAATTAGTGATTATAAAATTCATATTATAGGGAGTCAAAAAGCAACTAATAGGTGAGGAATGAAGGCATTGAACACTGACTATTATTTTCTTTTCTTTTCTTTGCCTCCAGGGTTATCACTGGGACTTGGAGCCAGCACTATGAATTCACTGCTCCTGGAGGCTATTTTTTCCATTTTGTTGTCCTTGTTTGCAATACTGTCTACTCCATCTGGATCTACAGTAACAGAAAGTTAATTGTTGATCATAATGTAGTTGTGAAAAATTTTAAATACATTTCTTCTAAATCTGAAAATCAAGCTTGACTTTGGAATACTACAGTTTGAATGAAAACTTTGATTGGTCTGCTAGTATTGGAAAAATAAATGCACTCACATGGTTTGTAGGTAATGTTAAAACACAGGATATTTTCTCTCATAACATTCTTCCTACTAAAAATAAACAAGGTTGATGGTATTTATATGCGATTAATATGTCTGGCTATAGAATCCTTATGAAGTCAAGCTACATATAGTGTTGGAACTAGCCAGATGAGGTTATTGATCATAGTTATCTGATGGACACGACCTTCACATTGGATAGGCAATGGATTTCAGAACAATTGTTAATTCCTCATGCAGTAGAATATATGCCATAATGTTTCCCTGAGTAGAACTCCTGTAGAAGTCATTGCTCTCAGTAATTAAAATACCTGACAAATGTCAACAACATCAGGGCAGTAACTTCTACAAACAAAACAATTGAGCCTAAGAAACTACAAACTTCTCCATGTCTAAGTCAAAGGGAGAGTTTTTAAATTTAAAAGAACTAAGCCCTTGGCCATTTGCACAAAGTAGGTATTACCTGATGAAGAAGATCCCAAAGTTGAAGGGAGAGGAAAAAGTGGTTTGCTAAGTAAAATGTTTATAATATTTTAGTTTTAAAAAAAGTAGTGGGGGTCACACAGTGGCTCACCAAGTTAAGTACACATAGTACAAAGCATAAGGACCTGCAAAAAGATCCTGGTTCAAGTCCCTGACTCTCTACCTACAGGGTAGTTGTTTCATAAGGGGTGAAACAGGTCTGCAGACGTCTGTCTTTCTCTCTCCTTCCCTAATTTCCCTTCCCCTCTCAATTTCTTTCTGTCCTATCCAATAAAAATGGGAAAAAAATAAATCTTACTTTAAAAAAAAAGTGGCTAGTGTAACAAAAATACACAAAACTTTCCATCCCAAAAGAAATGAATACATGTTCTCCTCAAGTATACATGAAGCATTCATAAGAACTGACCATATGTTGAGTCACAAAGATAGCCTTACAAAAGCATGAATAGTAAAATACATCTTTAGGACCATGATGGTGCCTAAACAAAAGCATGAATAGTAAAATACATCTTTAGGACCATGATGGTATGATACAAACACATAGATAACATCATATTCAATGGAGAAAAATGGAAAGCTTCCCCCTAAAATCAGGAGCTAGGTAAGAATGTCCACTCTCACCACTTCTACTCAACATAGTGATAGAAGTCCGTGTTATTGTAACCAGGCAAGACAGAGGTAGCAAAGGAATTCAAACTGGAAAGGATGAAGTTAAATTATCATTATTTTCAGATGATAAGCCGCTATATAAGCCTCTGTGGAGAGCCGTCTGGAAAACTCTCAGAAGGCTAGACATGGACCTTCCATATGACCCAATAATTCCTCTCCTGGGGTTATACCCCAAGGACTCCATAACACCCAACCAAAAAGAGGTGTGTACTCATATGTTCATAGCAGCACAATTCATAATAGCTAAAACCTGGAAGCAACCCAGGTGCCCAACAACAGATGAGTGGCTGAGAAAGCTGTGGTATATATACACAATGGAATACTATGCAGCTATCAAAAACAAGGAACCCACCTTCTCTGACCCATCTTGGACAGAGCTAGAAGGAATTATGTTAAGTGAGCTAAGTCAGAAAGATAAAGATGAGTATGGGATGATCCCACTCATCAACAGAAGTTGAGTAAGAAGATCTGAAAGGGAAACTAAAAGCAGGACCTGATCAAATTGTAAGTAGGGCACCAAAGTAAAAATCCAGTGGTGAGGGGGAGACATGTAGCTTCCTGGGCCAGTGGGGGGTGGGAGTGGGCAGGAGGGATGGGTCACAGTCTTTTGGTGGTGGGAATGGTGTTTATGTACACTCCTAGCAAAATGTAGATATATAAATCAGTAGTTAATATGAGAGGGGGAAAATCAGTTGTATGTCTCAAAGTTTCTCAAAACACAAACTGAATCTTTTTAATATATAGGCTGTGTATTTGATATGCGGACTCTCTCAAAAGCCTAGACCAAGTAGATTAGAAGCATCCAATAGCACAGCTATATACAAGATACTGGATACTGTACAGCAAACCATAACAAAGGGAATTTTCAAAGTTAACCCAATTACTAAATAATGTGATGACAACATTAACTATCGATTGTCTTTTTGAACACTAAGACAGCAGGAACCTCACATCTCCACTATAGAGCCCCTACTTCCCCCAGTCCTGAAACCCTTGGATAGGGCCCACTTTCCCGTATGCATCTCCCAATCCAAACCAAATAATATTGCATCCACCGATCACAACCTAACCAACGCAACGATTGCCACCTCAACATGCTTCACCTCAGACTGTGTCCAGAGACTTCACGTGTGGAATGACAACCCTTCAGCTTCAATACTCGGGTGAGACCTTTCCTTTTATAGTACACTCTAATTTCATCTCAGGTAGTTCACTTTCTAACAAAGTCCCATAACCTAGATATACACCAGTTTCTGTGAGAGAGAGCTTATGTTCACACGTATCCATAAACTACTACAAAATATATACCTGAAAGCAGTAGTACACTAGAGTTTGCAGTGAATACCTCCCTAACACTTCCTCTCCACTATTCCAAGCTTGGGATCCATGATTGCTCAACAATTTGTTTGGCTTCGTATGTTAACTCTCTTTTCAATCACCAGGTTCCAGATGCCACCAGGATGCTGGCCAGGCTTCCCTGGATTGAAGACCCCACCAATGTGTCCTGGAGCTCAGCCACCCCAGAGACCCACCCTACTAGGGAAAGAGAGAGGCAGACTGAGAGTATGGACCGACCAGTCAATGCCCAAGTTCAGCGGGGAAGCAATTACAGAAGCCAGACCTTCTACCTTCTGCAACCCTCAATGACCCTGGGTCCATGCTCCCAGAGGGCTACAGAATGGGAAAGCTATCATGGGAGGGGGTGGGATATGGAGATTGGGTGGTGGGAATTGTGTGGAGTTGTACCCCTCCTACTTTATGTTTTTGTTCATTAATCCTTTCTTAAATAAAAAATTTAAAAAAAATAAATAATAAAATAAAAAAAAGAGAAACAGAGGATGACACAAAGAAATGGAAGAACATCCCTTGCTCATGGATTAAAAGAATAAATATCACTAAAATGGCAATCCTGCCAAAAACAATCTAGAGATTCAATGTAATCCTTATTGAAATCTCAACAATATCTTTCAAGGAAATTGAACAACTTGTCTAAAGGTTGTGTAGAACTATAAAACAACTACAACAACAACAACATAAGTAGTCCTGAGTAAAAAGAATAAAAATGGAAGAATCAAAATTCCTGACTTCAGTTTATATTACTAAGCAGTAGTAGTTAAGACAGTATGGTATTGAAACAAAAATGTACATATGGACCAATGGAACAAGATGTCGAGCCCAGATCTAAATCTACACATGTACAGACACATTATGTACAATAAAAGGGCCAAACCAGTCCAATGGGGAAAAGAAAGTCTCTTTAAGAAATTGTGTTGTATGAATTGGACAACCATATGCAGAAAAATGAAACTAGACCACCACCTAACACCATGCACCAAATTTAACTCAAAATAAATTAAAGATATGTCTATCAGACCTAAAACTAAAATGTATAGAAGCATAAATTGGTGAAACATTCCAGGACATTAACATTAAAGACTTATTTGTAGACTTCACCCCATGGGCAAAAGAAACAAAGATTTAACAAATGGGACTATATCAAATTGAAAATCTCCTATATATCAAAAGAAAATTCCATAAGTAAATAAAAAACAGGAAACCCAGAAAATGAGAAAAGACATTTGAACACTACACTTCAGACAAACGGTTGATATCAAACATCTATAAATAACTCATACAGCTCAACAAAAAGAAAAAATAACAGTACAATCAAAAAAAGGGCAGAAGATATGAATAGATAGTTCTCTAAAGAAGGGATACACATGGCCCGCAGACATATGAGAAAATGCTCCATTTCATTCATCAGCAAAGAAATTCAAATTAAAAGCATATTGAAATCCTACCTCCCACCTGTGAAAATGGGCTCCATCAATAAAACAAGAGCAGATAATTGTTGGAAGGGATGTGGAGAGAGAAGAACTCTACTACACTGCTGGTGGGAGTGCAAACTGGTGCAGCCATTATGGAGAACAGTCTGGAGAATCCTTAAACAAATACAAATGAAAACACTTTATGATCTAGAAATTCAACTCTAGGTTTTCCATTATATTATCCATGTACTGAACAATTTGTCAGGCCTGACCTGACCTTTACATAATTGCAAAGAAAAGAACAAGAGAAACTTGCAAAACTGGATTCTCAAAGAAGACATTTATAGACCAGCTTATATTTACATATGTCTGGGCTTATTTATTTTTAGTTATTTTAAAATCCTGAGCACCTTCTCTTCCAGTGGAAACACATTCATGTCTTTTTCTGACACAGGAGAGGCAGTAGTGGAGGGGTAAATGTGGTATATGTTGTTTTGTCCTATATTCTTCACCCCTTTGAAAACGATACCTCTTCAATTGGGGTTGGAACTTAGACCTCTCTAGGAATTAAATTTTTTCCTATTTCATATTCTAATTCTGATCTAATTTCTATCAATTTGACTTCAGTTATGTAACTGCTGCTTAATACAGCTAGTTTATCAAACACAGTGTTGCAAAGTCTAAGAAACAAAAAAGCTTTTTGATTTGGGCAGTTGTCATGTGAATCCATTGAATTTGCTGTGATATTTATTTTTAGACTGAAAAGAACCAGATTAGTACATGATAGTGGATCAGCACATTTGTAAATGCTAAGTGCTGAGTTGTGGGCAACATGTGATTGGATACAGAATTTGTAATTGTTTTTGCTGTAGTGTGTTGACTGCAAAGACTGGGAGGTGTAATGAGATTCTAATTTCATCAGCAGGGGCCTGGGAGAACAGTAAAACAGTCAGAGATGTGGGCCCAGCCAGACCCACATTTACTGGAAAACTGTGTAGGCAGGCATTGTAGCAAATGTGCAGATTCAGAGCAGAAGGTGGGAGGATGGAGAAGCCAGGTGCCCTGGTGAGTTCATCTGTGCTTGTGCTGACAGGTGTTCTCTGAGTCAAGATATGAATATGAGGGGAGGAGGCATGGTGGAGGTGACTTGAAGAGAAAATTGCAGCTGGGGGAGAAAGAGGAGCTAACTATTAGTTAGAAGGCAGAAGTTGAGGCAACTGATTTTGTGCAGTAATTGAAAAAGTTGACAATCAAGGAAACAAGATGATGAAACAAAGTACTAGTCTCTCATAGTCTAGAGGAGTTCCACACAGAGAGGTAGGTCAACCAGCTATGTCAAGTGACATTTTTGTCTGCATTTTGTAAAAGCAAAGACACATGCATACACTCAAGACTTTTTTTTTTTCCTCCAGGGTTATTGCTGGGCTCGGTGCCTGCACCATGAATCCACCGCTCCTGGAGGCCATTTTTCCTCCTTTTTGTTGCCCTAGGTTGTTGCAGCCTCATTGCGGTTATTATTGCCATTGTTGACGTTGCTTTGTTGTTGGATAGGCCAGAGAGAAATGGAGAGAGGAAGGGAAGACAGAGAGAGAGGGGAGAGAAAGATAGACACCTGCAGACCTGCTTCACCGCCCGTGAAGCGACTCCCCTGCAGGTGGGGAGCCAGGGGCTCGAACCGGGATCCTGAAGCCGGTCCCTGCGCTTTGCACCACGTGCGCTTAACCCACTGCGCCACCGCCCGACTCCCACACTCAAGACTTCTTAAAGTATAGTATACATATAATAAAGTGCATGCATCAAAGTAGACAGTGTGAGAAATATTTCTAAACTGACTCATTCATATAGACGCTAGATTGAGAAGCATCGTTTCTACCCTCCTTCTGCACCTTCTCCTTTTAGTTCATGACTATAGTGCTTCCTTTTTCCTTCCTTTTTTAATTTAATTTTTTTATTTATAAAAGGAAACATTGACTAAACCATAGGATAAGAGGGGTACAACTCCACACAATTCCCACCACCAGAACTCCGTATCCCATCACCTCCCCTGATAGCTTTCCTATTCTTTAACTCTCTGGGTGTATGGACCCAAGGTTATTGTGGGATGCAGAAGGTGGAAGGTCTGGCTTCTGTAATTGCTTTCCCGCCGAACATGGGCATTGACAGATTGATCCATACTCCCAGCTTGCCTCTCTCTTTCCCTAGTGGGGCAGGCCTCTGGGGAAGCCTTAAGGCTCATGAAGACACTTTGCCCTCTGGGAACAGATTCTGTGAAGATAGTGGAGTAGGAAGCATTAGAAATCCAATTCCCTACTCAGACTTTAAAGATATAAGACACAAAGAATAACAAAATGCCACAAGTTACATTATATGTAAAAGAAATGTTTTCCTATTAAAATGCAGAAACAGGCAGAACAGATAGTAACAAACAAACCAAGATTCAATGGTATACTTACCATCTATAAGAAAGTTGCTTTAGATTCAAAGACATACATAGGTACAAAGCAAAAGATGGAAAAAGATCTTCCAAGCAAATTGCAACCCAAGGAGAACTGGAGAGACAGCATAATGATTATACAAAGACTTTCATGCTCCAAGGTTCCAGTCCAATCCTCCATACCACAAGTCAGAGCTGAACAATGTTCTGGAAAAAAAAAAGAAAGAAAGAAAAGAAAAAGAAAAGGAAAATAATTTAGCCTTAAAAAGAAAGGAAATTTTAACATATGCTACAATATGGAAGTAACTTGACAATACTACACTTTTTAAAAAAATTTCTTTATTGGGGAATTAATGTTTTACATTCAACAGTAAATACAATGGTTTGTACATGCATAACATTTCTCAGTTTTCCATATAACAATACAATCCCTGTCGCTGTCGGTCCGCAACAATGACACGGACACCAGAGTCTCCTTCCTCAATTCCCTTTATTTCCTTCTTATGGCCACCTTAAGTACCTTCCACTGTTACATAGTCAGCCAATGGGCATTAAGCAAGCATGCAGTATTCATAGATCATGCAGCCTTCTACCAATCATAAAACAGTTCATGTGGACAGCATGCAGTCTGTTCAGTTGGATCGTCCAACTTCTGCAAAGTTGTTTACCACTTTACTGGTTTAGCCACCACGTGGCCGGCGCCATCTTAGGGGCGTGATGTGCAGTGTCATTATGGCTCCCGACAAATCCCCACTAGGTCCTCTGTTTTTGGACCTGTTTTCTACCCCAACACACACACCCACCCACCCTAGAGTCTTTTACTTTGGTGCAATAGGCCAATTCCAGTTCAGGTTCTACTTGTGTTTTCTCTTCTAATCTTGTTTTTCAACTTCTCCCTGAAAGTGAGATCATCCCATATTTATCCTTCTGTTTATGACTTACATCACTTAAACATGATTTTTTTCAAGCTCCATCTAAGATAGACTGAAAACGGTGAAGTCACCATTTTTAATAGCTGAGTAGTATTCCATTGTGTATATACACCACACCTTGCTCAGCCATTCATCTGTTGTTGGACACCTGGGTTGCTTCCAGGTCTTGGCTATTACAAATTTTGATGCTAAGAAAATATGTGTACACAGATCTTTTTGGATGGGTGTGTTGAGTTCCTTAGCATATATCCCAAGGAGAGGAATTGCAGGATCATAGGGTAGGTCCATTTCTAGCCTTCTGAGAGTTCTCCAGACTGTTCTCCACAGAGGTTGGACCAATTTACATTCCCACCAGCAATGCAGGAGGGTTCCTTTTACCCCACAACCAGCTCCAGCATTTGCTGCTGCTACCTTTCCTGAGGTATGACATTCTCACAGGAGTGAAGTGGTATCTCATGGTTGTCTTTATTTGCATTTCTCAAACAATCAAAGACTTGGAGCACTTTTCATGTGTTTCTCAGCCTTTTGGATCTCTTCTGTGGTGAATATTCTGTCCATGTCCTCTGCCCATTTTTTAAATTTTATTTATTTTAAAAAGGAGACATTAACAAAACTGTAGGATAGGAGGGGTACAACTCTACACAATTCCCACCACCAGGTCTCCACATGCCATCCCCTCTCCTGATAGCTTTCCCATTCTTTATCCCTCTGGGAGTGTGGACCCAAGGTCATTGTGGATTGTGGATGGTGGAAGGTCTGGCTTTTGTAATTACTTCCCCTCTGAACATGGTCGTTGACTGGTCCATCCAAACTCCCAGTCTGCCTCTCTCTCTTTCCCTAGCAGGGTGGGTCTTTGGAGAAGCAAGCTCCAGGACACATTGGTAGGGTCATCTGTCCAGGGAAGTCTGGTCGCTCTGCCCATTTTTAGATGGGGTTATATGTTTTCTTGTGGTTGAGTTTGCCAAGGTCTTTATATATTTTGGTTATTAGCCTCTTGTCTGATGTATGGCATGTAAAGATCTCTGATTCTGTAAGGGGTCTCTTGGTTTGGGTAGTGGTTTCTTTTGCTGTGCAGAAGCTTTTTAATTTGATGTAGTCCCATAGGTTAGTGCTTGCCTTAGTCTTCTTTGTAATTGGATTTGTTTCATTGAAGATGTCTTTAAAATTCATGCGATAAAGAGTTCTGCCAATATTTTCCTCTAAGTATCTGATAGTTTCTGGTCTAACATTCAAGTCCTTGATACACTTGGAATTTACTTTCATGTTTGGTGAAATACAGTGGTTCAGTTTCATTCTTCTGCATGTTTCAACCCATTTTTTTCCAACACCGTTTGTTGAAGAGAATCTGCTTTCCCCATTTAGTAGTCTGGGCACCTTTGTCAAAGAGTAGATGTCCATAGGTGTGGGGGCTTACTTCCAGCCTCTCAATTCTATTCCACTGGTCAGTGTGTCTATTCATGTTCCAGTACCAAGCAGTTTTGATGACAATGGCACTATAATACAAATTGAGATCTGGGAGTGTAATGCCTCCAGTTCTGTTCTTTCTTCTCAAGATTGTTTTGGCAAATCTATGTCTTTTCTTGCTCCAGATAAATATTTGTAGCATTTGTTCTAGTCTCCTAAAAAATGTGGTTGGGATCTTAATGGATATAGCATTAAATTTGTATATGGCTCTGGGTAATATATTCATTTTGATGATGTTAATTCTTCCAACCCATGAACATGGAATATCTTCCCACTTCTTTGTGTCTTTATCAATTTCTTTGAGTAGTGACTCATAATTGTCAGTATACATCTTTCACTTCTTTGGCTAGGTTTATTCCTAGATGTTTTATTGTTTTTGTTGCTATAGTAAAAGGAATTGATCTCTAGATTTCATCTTCTTCTAACTTAGTGTTTGCATAGAGGAATGAACACCTTACCGTATTATCTGATGGTTTCTGAAAGCTTCTTGCTGGATTCCTTAGGTTTTTTGTATGTATACTATCACATCATCTGCAAATAGGGAGAGTTTGATTTCTTCTCTTCCAGTCCGTATGCCTTCAATTCCTTGCTCCTTCCTGATTGCTTTATCAAGAACTTCCAATGCTATGTGAAATAGTAATGGTGATAGTGGGCAGCCCTATCTAGTACCTTATCTGAGGGGAAATGCTTCCAGTTTTTCATCATTGATTATGATGTTGGCTGTAGGTTTGCTATATATAGACTCCTATATCTTCAGGAAGTTTCCATCTATTCCCATTTTTGTAGTGTTTTGATCAAAAAGGGATGTTGTATTTTGTCAAAGGCTTTCTCTGCATCTATTGATGTAGTTTTTGGCCTTGCTTTTATTGATGTGGATCACTTTGATTGATTTGCACATATTAAACCAACCTTGCATGCCTGGGATAAACCCAACTTGGTCATGATGAACAATCTTTTTAATATACTGCTGTATCCGGTTGGCTAGAATTTTGTTCAATATTTTTGCATCTATGTTCATCAGAGATATTGGTCTGTAGTTTTCTTTTTTGGTTGTGTCCCTGTCCGCTTTTGGTATCAGAGTGATGTTGGCTTCATAGAAGCTGGCAGGGAGTATTCCAGTGTCTTCGGTCTTCTGGCAAACTTTTAAAAGAAGTGGTATAAACTCTTCCTTGAAGGTTTTGTAGAATTCATTTGTAAAACCATCTGTTCCAGGACTTTTATTCTTGGGAAGGTTTTTGATAACTGTTTCAATTTCATTAGCTGTTATGGGCCTGTTCATATTATCTACTTCCTCTTTATTTAATTTTGGAAATTAGTAGGTATCTTTGAAATCGTCCATTTCTTCCAGGTTCTCTAGCTTGGTGGCATATTGTTGTTCATAGAAGCCACTCATGATATGTTGAATTTCTGTGTTGTCTGTTGTGATACCTCCTCTTTCATCTAGTATCCAATTTATTTGGGTCTTCTCCCTTTTTTGTTTTGTGAGTCTGGCTAAAGGTTTGTCGATTTTGTTCACTCTTTTGAAGAACCAACATTTACTTTCGTTGATCTTTTGTATGATTTTCTTATTTTCAGTGTTACTTATTTCTGCCCTAACTTTAGTGATTTCTGTCCTTCTGGTTGCTTTAGGGTTCCTTTGTTCTTCTTCTTCTAGGTCCTTAAGATGTGCCATCAGGCTTTACTTGTCCTTTTTCTTGTTTCCTAATGTATGCTTGTATGTCCTTGAACTTCCCTCTCAATACACACAGCCTTAGCTATGTTCCAATTATTTTGATAGCTTGTGTTTTCATTTTCATTGAACTTTCAAAATATTTTGATTTCTTCCTTGATTTCCTCTTTGACCCAGTAGTTGTTAAGTAGTGCACTGTTGAGCTTCCACATTTTGGGACTATTACTAATCTTTTGTTGATTTTCAAGTGTTATTTTAATTCCACTGTGGTCTGAGAAGATGCCTGAGATGATTTCAATGCTCTTGAATTTGCTGATGCTGTCTTTGTGGCCTAATATATGGTCTATCCTTGAGAATGACCCATGTGAACTTGAGTAGAATTTGTATTCCAGTTTCTTAGGATGAATGACTCTGAAAATGTCCAATAGTTCTAGTTTATCTATCTCTTCATTTAGCTCCCTCATATCTTTATTGATTTTCTGACTGGATGATTTGTCAAGTTAAGAGAGTGGGGTGTTTAAGTCCCAAACTATTAGTGTGTTGCTGTTAATATATTGCTGTAACTTTTTCAGTAGATGTTTGATGTATTTAGATGGCTTCTTATTGGGTATATAGATGTTAATAATTGTTAAGTCCTCTTGATTGACTGATTTTCTGAGCATGAAGTAATATCCATCCCTACCATTTTAAATTGTATTTATTTTAAAGTCTATCATGTCAGATATGAGAATAGCTGTTCCTGCCCTTTTATGTGGTCCATTGGCTTGTATGACAGTTTTCCATCCTTTCACTTTGTGTCTGTGTTTGTCTTGTTGAGTTAGGTGGGTTTCCTGTAGACAGCATATTGTTGGGTTGTGTTTTCTGATCCATCTTCCTACTCTGTGCCTTTCAATAGGTGAATTCAGGCCGTTGACATTTATTGATATCAAAGATTGAAGATATTTTAACACCATTCTTGTAGATTTTTAGAGTGTTCTGATATATGGCATACTTATGGTGGTCTGACTGCTTATAGGAGACCTTTCAGAACTTCTTTCAGGGGAGGTCTGGTGATAGTTGATTCTTTCAACTATTGCTTGTCTAAGAAGGTTTTGATGCCTCCATCTAGTCTGAATGACAGTCTAGCAGGATACAGTAGTCTTGGTTGAAAGCCTTTCTCATTGAGCACTCCATAGATATCTTGCCATTCTCTTCTAGCCTATAGTGTTTGTGTGGAGAAGTCTGCTGCTAATCTTACGGGTTTTCCTCTGTAATTGACTCTGGTTTTTTGGTTTTTTTTTTGCAACCTTCAGGACCGTTTCTTTATCCTTACTCCTTTCCATTCTAAATATTATTTGTCTTGGTGTCTTTAAGTCTGGGTTAATTCTGTTTGGGACCCTCTGGGCTTCTTGAACCTTTATGTCTTTTATGTTGTCTAGACTAGAGAATTTCTCAGCTATTATTTCCTGAAGAATGCTTTCTTCCCCTCTTTCTCTTTCTTCCTCTGGTAAGCCAATAATGCATATACTATTTCTTTTAAAGTCACGTTATAGTTTTCTGTTGTTGTCTTTAGTATCTCTTTTTGAGATCTCTTACTTATTTTTTAGTTGTCGCTAATTTGTACTCAATCTTGCTAATTCTGTCTTCAGCCTCATTTATTCTATTCTCTCTCCCCTGCACTGTTTTCTGTAGTTCATCTATTTTGTTACCCTGTTCTGATACTGTTTTAGTTTGTTCAACTAGTTGTGTTCTTAGCTCAGCTATTTCACCTTTCAGCTCTCTAATGACGTTGAAATAATTAGTGTTTCCTTTCAGAGTCTCATTAGTTGTTGATGATTCTTTCAAACTCTTTACTTACTCCTGTGACTATTTCCTTAACAAGCATTTGGCTGTTGACCCCCACTATTTTGTGGTTCACCCTTTGGGGGGTTTTTAGCTGGACTTTTGTCCTGGTTCATTTCTTCAATATTTCTTTTTGATGGTTGAACCATTTTATAATGAATTTTATGAGGTCTCTCTCTTAGTACTTTTTAAATTTCTGGTGACTCTTGACTGGATTGACTTTCTTGGGATATTGTACAGATGTGGTTGAGTTAGGCAGGACCCACAAACCACCATATTTCCATGTGAGTATTATTATTTACATATCAATCTTCTGCCTTGTTTTAAAAATGACTCCTCCGCCACCATATTACCCCCTCAGGATACTGCCCACTCTGCCAGCTAAAACGCTAGCAACCATTGCTATGGAAGCTTTCTACCTTCCCAGAGTGCCTTATTTTCTCCACCCCCTTTCCTAGCCAATTCCATCCTGACTTGCCACTTCCAGAATTCTCCTATAAAACTCATTTCTGTTTCCGCTCTCTCTCTTTTCTCTTCTGTGTCCTGACCTGGAGAAGGGCTGGCATGCATAGTGGGAGGTAGCCATTTTGCTAGCTCCATGTGGGCTAAATCCACTGTGCTCACATTTGACTCTGGGGCATCTGCATGAATAGATTTGCATTCCAGCCCCGCCACGAGTTCCTGGTCTCTTCTCTCTCCAGCCACTCTAGCATGGCAGACTTGTGTCTAAGTAAGGTATTTAAAGAGTTCACAGTTATGGAAATTAACAGTTGTTTCAATATTATTTCAATCCCTAAGTTGGAGCACAGAGCCTGTTAAAAGCCTTTTTTTTTTTTTTTTGCTTCTCTGTAGGCTTTGGGAGCCTGAGACCTTTTAAACTATAGGTAGGCTTCATAGCTTAATCACTCACTGCTGAGCAAGAGATAAAGCAGGGTGGGGGAGATATAGTACAGTGGTTATGCAAAGAAACTCTCACACCCCAAGAATCCAAAGCTCCAGGCTCAATTCAGCTTCTCTGCCAAACTGGGCATCACTGCTGGGCCCTGTGAGTTTCTAAACAAGTCCCATCTATAGTGTGTAGGTTATGAGGCAATTATTCACCATGTTCTCATCAGGAGAACAATGTGGAGAGGTTCCCATTATACAACCCCACTGCTAGGCCACCGAGGTGTAGCTCTCTCCTGAGTTTCCTGGTCAGTTCTCTGTTCCCAGATGTCAGCACAGGGCCTCTTCCCTGCTGCTCCAGCTTCTAAGGGCAGTTGCAATGGAGATTCGCAGTTGCATTTAGTGAGTCTTAGGGGAGTCTGCTCCTCCATTCAGGAGTCTTTTTGTCAGTAAAGCAGACTGGAAGTGGTACCTCACCTGGTAAACTGCTGTTACCAGCCACTCAATCTCCCCTTAGGATCCTTCCTGTCCACAAGCCACACATATTTTCACTCACCAGTGGTTTGGTGGGTTCCTGAAGTCGTTCTAGTCCTTCCTTGTTGCGGTCCCAGGTGGTCTCCTTTGGTAATCCTAGTTGACCTGGGAGAGGAGAGGAGAGAAAAACAGCTGCTGCTCCATAGCCCCGCCTCCAGAAGTCTCCCTCATATATTATCAGTATTACACTTTGTGTACTACACTATCAAAAAATTACAAATAACTGTATTACTGTACTTAATGAGTTATTTAGAGTAGTCAAAACTATATTTGCCAAATAATAGTTACTCAGGCCTCTTTACACTAGTTTTTGGAAAACATAAAATACAACTATGTTTTCCAGAAACTGGAGTAAAGAGGCCTGAGGAACTATTATTTGGCAAATATAGAATTTCAAATTTGTATACCGGGCTGGGTAGACAACATCATGGTTTTGTAAAAGACATTTCTGCCTGAGGCTCTGAGGTCTCAGGTTCAATTCCCAACACCATCATCAGTCAAAGCTGAATAGGGCTCTGGCCCTTCTCTCTTTGTGGTCTGGGGGGTGGTGCAGTGGATAAAGCATTGGACTCTCAAGCATGAGGTCCTGAGTTCAATGCCCAGCAGTACATGTAGCAGAGTGATGTCTGGTTCTTTCTCTCTCTCCTCTTCTCTTTCTAATAAATAAAATCTTAAAAAAAATTATATACCATGAATATACTCAATGTCACTAAATGGTTTTCTTGAACATAATTGCTCTGACTTATTTTATATTATGTGTATTTTACCATAGTAAAAAGGCAAAAAAGAACTATTTTACCATTTTTAAAAACAGTAGATATAATTAATTTTTCTGCAAATAAGTAGTATTGAAATCAATATGGTTTTAGTGGTAAAGACAGTAGCCTGTTGATTAGATTGTGTACTGACCTCAAGACAAATTTGTACCATTGTTTGAACAAGTAAATTCTCAATACCAGATTTTTTTTTCTCTTTCTCATAAATTTTTAGAGCCTAGGGGGAAAAGTTATATTTATGGTAAACTATAGCTCTGTTTATGCAACATTTTCTCTCTTTAAATGTGACCTGAATTAATAGTTGAAAAGTGTTTTTTTTTTTTTTTTAGTCTAGTCATGGAAGTTTTACTGTGTACTTTATATGCACATAATTGAATTAAGAACCAAAGACAGCCTTTGGGAATTGATATCTATCTAGTGTATGTTTCTAATCAGAGTGCTTCAATTTCAGTGACAAAAGCCCAATTCAAGCAGGCTTCAGGAAAATAGAGAATTGATTATTCAGCTCCCTATGGACATGTCCCCTACTCTTAACACTTCTGTTCTCACTGACCTGACTGCTGATTTCAACTAGTTGTGAGTCTGCCTGTGGGCTCTTTCTGAACTTACAACAAAGAGGCGAGGCATATTCAAGCTCATAATGAAAAGCATTCATCAATCAGTTAGTAGGAGTTGGTGGATAAAAACTCCAGGTTCCTAAAATCTTAGATGAGATAACTGAGGCATGTGTAATATTTCAAGTCCCAGAGACCCATAATGGGGGTAAGTGGCAGTGGCAGTGACCTAAAATGACAACTTTTTGGATAATGCACATTTTTATTACCTCCCACACACACACACTTCACTACTCTGTTACCCAACTAGTATTTTTTGGGATCAATCCCTAAATCAATTACTTGTATTATAATCCTTGTCTCTGTCTTCTTCACTACTTATGTGTGAACTCCCAGTAAAATAATAGGCTTTTTAAAATGAAAATTCCTAACTTCAAACATCACTGCATCAAGAGATTTACTTCAGGAGTACATTTCTCTTATTTGACTCTTCATTTCTGTCATTTTATTCACTTTTATGTGTTTATTTACTTATTAATTAGGTAGATAGAGAGAGAAATTGAGAGGGGTGGGGAGATAGAATGGGAAAGAGACAGAGAGACACTTGCAGCCCGGCTTCACCTCTCATGAAGCTTTCCCCTGCAGGTGAGGACCAGGGGCTTGAATCTGGGTCCTTGCACACTATAATGCATATACTTAACCAGATGCACCACCGCCTGGACCCTGACTCTTCATTTCTTAGTCCTAGCCTCATTTTCATTCACTGACAATAATTAATGGGCACATTAGTTTTCTGAAGCCCAGCTATAGACCATGGTCTCTCAGCAACAACACTATGAAAATATCATCTGTTAAAGGAAAAGGTAGTTTGAGGATAATGTTATAGCTATGCAATAGTTTGTTTAGATTTAAAGAAAGAAATTAAGGGTACTCAAAGAAATTGATTATATGCATGGTTCCTTTAAGTGCTGTTCAGTGGCATTTAATTCAAGCAGATCTTTTTTTCTTACTGGGGGAGGGTTGATGCTTTATAGTGTAGTTATAGATACATGAGGACAATTACTCATCTTCCCAGCATCAAGCAACAGGTCCTCAAGGTTTTCTCCACCCTCTGCTTTGTTGTCCTTACCAGAGTCCTTTGCTTTGGTGCAATCCATCACACTCAGTCGAAGTTTTACTTTTCTGCCCTTATTTCTTAAGCATAATTATTTCACTTAACGTATAGTTCATAAATATTTTTAAATGAATAAATAATGAATCCTCAGTAGAATATAAATCTGACAAACCAAGGAGAGACCCACTTCACTTTGTATTCTTCTTCCTTGTCTCTATTTATTAATTCCTGCTGATAAGTGAGATTGTTTGGTAGTTATCCTTCTCTCCACATCATTTTCATTTTTTCATCCTTCTCTCCAAGTCATTGTCTGTTAATTAAAAGGAAATAGAATGGTGAATTTTGCTGAAGGACAGCAACCAATCCTCAAGAGTGTTTTCTCTCTTTTTCTTTGTGGGGAAGTCATGTAATCTCACAATTTTATGTGTTTCTTGAGCATGTGATTATGTTTTGGGTGGCTCTAGGCCATTTTACTCTATGCCTTATAAAGAGGAAATGAAATCCAAACATGGAAATTTCTCAAGAATTCTGGATGCCCTTCTAACAGTGGAAACATACTTGTGGTTTATTTTTCCTTGATATTTGTTACATTTGTTAGACAAAGTCATCACTTTAAGAAGACACTGACAAAAAAGAAAGAGAGACTGACAATTCAAAAGAATGAAAATAAGAGCTTAATATGAACAAAAGAAATCTGAATACAGAACAAAATGAATTAAATGAAGCCATGGAGGAAATTTTATAGTGATGTCTTGATCCACAATGAAAAATTTGTGTGCTTAAATTGGCATACCATCCTATCAAGCACAAACAGAAAAACAAACAAGAAGAAAAAGATGGGGATCGGCATTTATTCTACACAATTGATTGACTGACCAAAAATAAATAAGACTGTGAAAAATAAGAGTTCAAGAATAATTACAGAAATAAAAAGCCAACCCAGGTACAGGGAATAGACACTTGCACTAAACACATCTGACAAAGACTTTATATTGAAAATATTTAAAGAAACCAGGGGCCAGGCGGTAGTGCACACCTTTAAGTGCACCTAGTACGATGCAAAAGGACTGCTCAGGGTTCAAAGCGGGGACGCTTTACAAGCAGTGAGCCAGGTCTGAAGGTGTCTTTCTCTCTTCTTGTCTTCCCCTCCCATTTCAATTTTTCTGTTTTATTGAATAAAAAATTTAAAGAACATTTTTTTAAAACATGGTATTTGGGAGAAGTAGCTTTGTAATGATGGCATGAAGCCCCAGTGATAGCTCTGGAAGCAAAAATACATATAATAATAAATTATTTAAAGAAACTATATAGCTCAGCTATTAAAAATAAACAAATCAATAAAAACAGTGGGCAATAGACTGAATAGAGAGTTCTCCAAAGATAGCCCACAGACATATGAAAAGATGTTTCACATCACTCATTATGATAGAATTTTTAAAAAAAGATTTTAAACTTTATTTATTTATTTTATTTAATAAAATAAATAAGAGAGAGAGAGAGAGTGTGTGTGTGTGTGTGTGAGAGAGAGAGAGAGAGAAGAGAGAGAGCTCAACAAGGCATACTGCTTCACTGATCATGAAGATTATTTCCCCCCTGCAGGGGGCAAATGGAGACTTGAATGTGGGTCCTTGTGCATGGTGACACAGGTACTTAACCAGGTGCACCATTGCCCAGCCCTCAGAAAGAAATTCAAACTAAAATCGCAGTAACATAGCAACTTATAATTGTGAGAATGACCTACATAAAAAAGATTGGAAATGGGAGTTGGGTGGTAGCGCAGGCGGCATAAGGATCCTGGTTCGAGCCGCTGGCTCTCCATCTGCAGGGAGGAGCTTCACAGGAGGTGAAGCAGGTCTGCAGGTGTCTGTCTTTCCCCATCTCTGTCTTGCCCTTCTCTCTCCATTTCTCTCTGTCCTACCTAACAACAACGACATCAATAACAACAACAATAATAACCACAACAACAATAAAAAATAACAAGGGCAACAAGAGGGAAAATATATATATATATAAACTCAGAAAGATTGGAAATAACTTCTGGTGAGGATCTAGAGGGAGAAAGCTGTCTGGTATTATATTGGTGGGAATATAAACTATTGCAGTACAGATGGGAAAACATATGGAAAGTTCTTAATGATGCAGCAATATAACTCCAGTCATACATATTATGAATACACTAATTTGAAAGGATATACTTATGGCCAAAATATGGAACCAACATAAATGCACACTTGTAGATGACTGGATAAAGAAGGTTAGGACATGTAGTCAGGGGAATATAGTTCTGCTGAGTGAAATAAGGGAAGACATTGGAGGATGATTTCACTAATATGTGGAATACAGTCAGCTAAAGCTAATAAACTTGCAAAAAATGTAAGCAAATAGTCTCTCAGACCTTATGAAAACTATGGTGACTACCAGAAAGGGGGTGGGGAGGGGTGTGGAGAGGCAGAAAAACTTTGGTGGTGGGTGTCATAAGTTGCACATGTATCAACATGGGTGTGGAACTGTATCCTTGAAACCTTGTAATTTTGTAAAACAATGTTGTTACTAGTAATAAAAATTACTTTAAAAATACCATGTTCTTAGACACTCAACATGAGTATCTTCCTCAAACTGTTCATATTCTAAAAGAGTTCTAACAAAATTCCAGTAGACATGTTTTCTTGTGAAAATATGGCCAGTAGAAAACACTTAAATGGAAAACAAATGCATCATAAATATTCCCTCTTAAAAAAAAGAAAACTTAGGGGCATTCCTCTTTAGAAATCACTATAAAGTTTATATAGAGCAGCATAGTAATAGTACACAGACAAATAAAGAAATAGAACTGGAGAGAGAGTTCAGAAGTCAAATTAGACCTGTATCAAAAACAGATTAATGAAGTAGACCATTAAAGATAAAGATATGGTTAAGTTTGTTTTTTTTTTTCAAATAAACATAATATTACTTTAGTTTCAAGTGTGGAGCAAAATGATTACTTGTATATATTGGGACATAAGCACCATAATCTAATTAGCATCCATCACTATACTTAAATAAGTTTTTTTTTTCCTTTTGATGAAAAATTTTAGGATGTCCAGAGATGTCAGATATGTCCTGAAAAGAATTCTTCAACGTGTCCACCAGGAAACATAGACAAGAACATTCACAACAGTGTTGTCTGTAAACTAAAAATCTGTAAACAAACCAAATGTCTGCCTCCCACAGCTTGGACCAATAACTCAGGTTATATTTCTGTAATGGAAAGTATAGACCAATAAGACCGGATTAGCTGCATGTGCATGCGTGCCATGGAGAGATCTCAAAAAATACTGTGAGCAAAAGAAACACACCGAAGAAGTAAATTACAGTGTGATACATTGGTGATTTAAAAATGTATGTATAAATATGATAAAACCAGTCAGGCAAAACTGCTCATTTGGATAATGAGCTGCTTTGCCATTCATACAACTCAGGTTTGAGTCTGGTCCCATTACACTGAAGGAAGCTTCAGTCTCTCTCTCTCTCTCTCTCTCTCTCTCTCTCTCTCCCCCTCCCTACTTCCCTCTCTGAAAATATAACAGTAGACTCGTGAAGCCCTGGAAATAACATAAAACACAAATAATAATAGCCATTTTTAACAGACAAGGAGATAATTACTTTAAAAATGCAGGATAATGGTGGCCTGGATTGAGAGGGAGATAGCGTCAAGGTAATTTCCTTCCTTCCTTCCTTTCTTTCTCCTTTCTTTCTTTCTTTCTTTCTTTCTTTCTTTCTTTCTTTCTTTCTTTCTTTCTTTCTCTCTTTCATCCAGGGTTATCACTGGAGCTTGGTGTCTGCATTATGAATCCAGTGCTCCTTGTGGCCATCTTTTCCCATTGTTGTTGCTGCTGTTGTTGGATAGAACAGAGAAAAATTGAGAGAGGAGGGGAAGATAGAGAGAGGGAGAGAAAGACACCTGCAGACCTGCTTCACAGCTTGCAGAGAGACCAAAGCCCCTTCATGTGGGGAGTTGGGGGCTTGAACTGGGATCTTTGCGCCCATCCATGTGCTTAGTACTATGTGCACTTAATCCAGTATGCTACTTCTCGGCTCCCTGGTAATTTCTAATCTGTATGGTAAATGCATTTTTTTAAAATGGAGGAAGGATGCATGGTGACCCACCCAGTGAAGCTCTCATGTTTAAGTGTCCTTTTATAGGGGAATCTCTAAGAGCTGTGGAACAATACTCAAAGTCCTTTTCCTGTCTCTCTCTCTCTTTCTCTCTCTCTTTCTCTCTCTGTTTCTGAGTCTCACCCTCTACCAAAACCAGCAGCAACAACAAAAACCTACCAGTAATGATGGAGCTGGAATTGTGCAGACACTAGGGCCAGCAAAATGGCTCATTGGGAAGGTGCCCGCTTTGTTCTGTGCACAACTGAGGTTGAAGTCATACTCTGCACTCCAATAAGACTGGGAGAAACTTCAGTACTATAATGTATTTCCTTTTCTTCCTCAGGTTTTCTATCTCTGTCTCTCTCCTATCTGAAAAAGTTTGTTTAGAATGGTAAAGTCCTAGCAATGACAAAAAAATTCTCTCTATATATGTGTGTGTGTGTGTGTATACTTGCATATATTTTAGGCTATACTTGCATATCTACATGAGTTTATGTGAAATTTTTGTAAAACATATTTAAGGGAAATAAACAATAAGAAGCATGAAGAATTTTATTTAAATGTATCATGGAATAGATTAGAATAATTAAATCAATCATTGCTAAAAAAAAAAGTAAGGTTAACAGTGGCCACATTAATAAAGTGTCATGGTAAAGGGAGCCAGATGGCCATATTCATGATCCAGGCACTGAAAGCCAAGTGTTTCTCTCTACTCACAGGACAACAGACTCAACAGTCAGGGGACACATGACACTCAGGCAGTGCAAATGATGTGGTGGGGACTGGGTATGTGATCTTCACGAGAAGAATAATTTATCCGTCTGAATGCGCTGATGATTGAAATATCACTCTTTCTTACAACATACTATAAAACACTGTTAAAGTCCTGACTCCACAGAAACATTTTCACTGGTTGTATTTTCAGTCAACTAAATTAAAGAAAGTCACCGTAAGCATTCCCATACAGTTCCTCCAAGTTACAAAGCTAGTTATTATATTTTCTAGAGATATTTCTATAAGTCAAATTCTGAAGGTTTTGTTTGATTAGTTATTAACTAAAAAAAAAAAAACAACTGACTTCCTCGGTGTCCCCAAAGTCAGTCAACTCCTGCTGGTTTCCAGATTGTATTATTCATGCTACCTCTTTCTTTTTTTTTTAATTATTATTATTTATTTTCCCTTTTGTTGCCCTTGTTATTTTTTTTATTGTTCTTCATGTCATAGTTGTTGGATAGGACAGAGAGAAACGGAGAGAGGAGGGGAAGACACCCACATCATTTGGCACCTGTATGTCTACACACTCTTTGTGAGACTAAGACTTTTTTTTTTCTAAATTTTTAAAATTTTATTTATTTAATAGAGACAGCCAGAAATCAAGAGGGGAGGGCAGGTAGAGTGTGAGGGAGACACAGACATCTACAGCCCTACTTCACCACTTGTGAAACTTCCCACCTGCAAGTGGGGACTAGGGGCTTGAACCTGGGACCTTGAGCACTGTGATGTGCGCACTTAATCTGGTGCGCCACCACCCTGGGACTAAGACTTCTAGTGAGACTGGAACCAGCCTGCTGATTCAGTCCTAGGCTGTTATGTAGTGATTTCTTAATTTCATTCAGAAGCTGGACACACATGACATGTAAACTCACTGCCAGCTCTTTAGAGCTATTTTTCTCTGATCACTTAGCCTTAGCTACTTAGTTTTCTGGGAACTCTTTTAGGATACAATAACCTGAGTAAACAAGGAATGGAACCCTGCCAACATTCTAGTTCTGAGAAGATCCTTCCCTCTTCCTTAGGGCAAAAATGCAAGCAAAAGCGTGGGATATGGAGGACTAAGAAAGAAGCAAGTTGTTCATCCAGCTCTCTATAATGTTGAAAAAAATATTTCAGATATTGGCAGAGACAGCCATTCCTTTTTGCATATCAGTTCCACAGTTATTTTTCACTTGAGAACTCAGGCTATTTCTTCAAGGATGATCAGCTGACTTAATTTTTGAAATCCTAGGCTCCACAAACTAGCAAACTTCACACCATTCTGTGTAAACATGGACTTTATTTCTCTCCAAGGGAAATCTGCTGGGGGTGTTTGAATTGGTCAAGTGTTAAGCTTTATACCGAAAAGTAGCAAGTTGCTACAAATTCTTTCATCTGATACTGAAAATTTAAATAGCAATTTTGGTTTCTGGAGTTACTCACAATTTATGTTAATGACATTTAAGAAGCAATCAAGGAGCTTTTATCATTAGTAACAATCTTGTTGCTAAAAATTCACTTAAAGTGCTGGCAATACAGCTTAATGGCTATGCAAAAGACACTCATGCCTAAAGCTTCTGGGTTCCAGGTTCAGTCTCTAGCACCACCATAAGCCAGAGTTGAGCAGTGCTCTGGAGTGTTTCTCTTTGTATTGCTCAGTAAAATAAGATACATTTGAAAAAAGAAATTAACTTTAAAAGAACATGTATTAGGGTACTTTGTTGTTAGAAATTCCATTAAAAAAAACTATGAATTGATGAAAAACATGAAAATAAATTTATTTTATTAGTAGGCCCTATTATAAATTCATGGACATCCATACAAAAGCAAGTGTTGAATTTGATGAAAAACTATGAAGGAGATTAATAAGAAAGAATTAGGCCGAGAGTCGGGCGCTAGCACAGCAGGTTAAGTGCACCAGGCACAAAGTGCAAGGACCAGCGTGAGGATCCCAGTTTGAGACCCCAGCTCCCCACATGCAGGGGAGTCGCTTCATAAGCAGTGAAGCAGGTCTGCAGGTATCTGTCTTTCTCTCCCCCTCTCTGTCTCCCCTCCTCTCTCCATTTCTCTCTGTCTTATCCAACAACGACGACATCAATAACAACAACAATGAAAAACACAAGGGCAACAAAAGGGAAAATAAATAAAATTAAAAAAAAAAAAAAGAATTAGGTTTTCCCAAACTTCCAGCAACAAATCTTAGCATCTACATTTCAGTGTTTTGAAGTAGTTAAAGAAAGGTCAGGCTAAACATGAGCAAAGGTATGGAAAGGTATGTGAAGACATGTGTAAATTAGATATGTCACTGCAAGAACCAACTGCTAGTAACTTGCTTCTATGCTAGCTATGCTGTGTCAAATAACTTAAGCCAAATTTAAGTTATTTGAGCCAAATAACTTAAAGACCCATGCCTATAGATATAAGTACCCTATAGAACAAGGGCTGGGCACTGATGTTCTTTTTTGGAGAGGTCCAATACCAAGCCCACTAGTGTAAATAAAGTTTCTCCTTTTCCAAATATTTCTCTGATCTCGTTAGTTGCTTCAGCCTTACTTATTTAAAAATAATTTTTGAAATCATTGTAGCAATAAAATTGATCTTAACTAATTTATTTAATAAAGAACATGATTATCAGTGTATCTTTTATTTATTTATTTATTTATTTATTTTGCTTTACTTTAATGAGAGATATGGAGGGAGAAATACAGAGGGGAAAAAGAGACCAGAGTAAGACTCAGTTCTGGCTTATAGTGGTGCAAAGGAATGAACCTGGGGCTTTGGATCCTCAGGCATGGAAGTCTTGATGCATAACCATTATACTATCTCCCCTGCCCTATCAATTTTTCTTAAGTAAACAAGTCAAATGCCATATAAGGTAGAATATGGAATATCTTAAACAAAATGTCTGCTTTAAGTTTACTTTTCATTTAGCTTTTTTTAAGAATTAGTATTTGGGGAAAATGTAAAGTAAGAGGCATTTAAAAATTACTGAGTAAAACTTACTTTGTCTTGTTCAAATAAAGTAATACAGAGACTTCACAGGATTATTTGATCCATTAGACACTGAAGTAAAAAAGTAACAGTGAAAAAGAGTATAAAGAAATAAATGTGAAAATGGTCATGAAAAATACAATTCTTATCAACTGATTATCATTTTCAAATTTTACTTAATACATGAAATAATTAAGAAGTTTGTGAACTCCATTATATAATTACATTTCCATTTCCTTCCCGAACTTCTCTTTTTGCTTGATAAATGACAGTATGTGCTGTTGGGTTTTTGTTTTTTTTTTCATTTGACTATTTTTGAACAATTACAAAAAGAAAAACATAGGGGTGTGTTTTAAGTCTGCAGCTGCAAAGGTATTGTTCTTGTCCACTTCATGTGATGATGGATAGTGAGAGTTCGATGTGATGAAGATGATGACTTCTGGCAGGCAAATTTAGAGAAAACTCTGGAGTCTGCGTGACACAGGATATGTTTTTCTGAACCAAAGGGAAGTGAATCAAGGTTTTGTTACATCATCTTTTGAAAAACTGCCTGACATGAATATAGAAATTAAAGTGAATACAAGAGCAAAAGAAATAATGTATATGGAAAAAGTTACAGGCTTCTTGATCAAGAGACACCAAGTAGTGCTGGGTTAGTCACCAGGCAAAAATAGAGACAATGAATTGTGACACTGCTATAAAAAACAAAATAGAAATACTTCCTGATGTTATTGTAAGATGAAATAGATGAAGGGATTAAAAATACTTAAGAAGGCATAGGACCTCAAGGCTTATTTTACATTTGACAGGCAACAAGGAAACATTTTCTAAAATGGTATGGATAAAAAGTACTTATTTTTTTTCTATGCTTTCTGGATGTATTCTTGGCACTGGAATAGAAAATGGAACAATCCTATTAACAATTACCATCCCTTTCCTTTTTAAATTGATTTAATCCAGACAGATTTGGTGGAAATAAGAATTCATCTAACAAGTAGAGCTGCTAAATAGATTTTAAGTGCCAGAAACCCCATCTCCTCCCAAATACATTTCCCACCAAATGTCAGTCTCCGTTATTATTTATTCCAACCTCACTGCCCCACCCATGTATGTGTGAATAATGAAGTACATAGTTACATATTATCTATACAGCCATTTGACCCCCTCTTATCAGTTTATCATAAAAAAAGGATTTTGGGGGAGAAAACAAAATATTAGCAAATCCTATGGCAGAGAATTGGTCTTGGATGAAAATCAGAATATACACCTGTGAAAGAAGCAGTAGTTTCAAAGGGGGAGTGGGAGGGATATTCAAATGTTACAACAGCTTTTTTTGCTATTTCCAGCTCCTCCATTACTTGTATATGAGTGTGAAATTTAAAGTTCAATACTATTTTCACCTTAGAGGAAGAGTTGTTTCTCAATTTTTTTTATCCTTGGGTATAAAATCCAAGTACTATCAAAGTGGAATGGTGTAAACATTATATAACATTACTTTATCTCTCCAAAACAAGCATTCTTAAGCTTGGAGCTTTGTTCAGATAAAAAGTGACCAAGAGCCAAATCTTTAGTTCTAAATTAGTTACCCCAGGTCATGGAAGAAATTCAGAAATGACAGTTTTTTTCCTACATGTTATCATGTCTGGGTCTAAGCCTACTGTTTGTTCAGATGATTTAGTTACTGACAAGTGATCTAAAAGGAAATAGAGCAGAAGCATTTACTTGCCTTCTCACTAGGCCTTAATTATGTAGCTAAAATGGAGCCAAGACAAAATATTCCCTTTGCTGAAAATAATCTATTTGAGCAAGCTGCTCAAGAAAGATTCATGAATCCATGGATAATTTTTTTGAGTCAAAGAATATATGTATGTCTTTTCTGTGGGGAAAAGTTCATGCTTTTTAAGTTATATCTCTCTTTCTGGGACTGGGCTTAGCACAGGTGCAATTTCATCACTCCTAAGTCAACTTTTTTTTTTAAATTCATATAGAAACAGAATAAGAGAGAGGGAGATAGGATGATGCCAGAACTCCCTCCTTGGTGCCTTAGAATTCCTATTGATCAATTTCTCAAGTGGACTCATGACTCATGAAGAGTAAGGGCTGTCATTAAGATGTAAAGTGTTAGAAAGTGGGTGGAATTGGAGATTATATTTAGTGAAGCAAATAGGAAGTGAAGGACAACTACAGAATGTTTCACTCATATGTGGGATATAGACAAGCATACAAATATGAAACAAAAAAAATGTCAACCTATTTCCAAGAGAGAACTAGAGTAGTTATCTATGGGGGTGGGGATGGGGACATAGATCTTTGATGACGAGAGTGGTAAAAATAAATACATAAACGAAGATGTAAAGTATTCAGTGAGTGACTAAAGGAAAAAGGACTATAAAAGAGGAATTTATAATAAAAAGCATAAGATCAACTATTCAACACTGGATAAAACATACACTAGAATGTACAGTCATAATATTGGATTTATGGTTAAAGACACAGTTCAATCAGAGCACAGTATGTGCATGCCAGTGGCCCCAGAGGCCCCAAGTTCAGTCTCCTGAAACAACATATACCAGATATGCACTCTGCTCTGGACAATCATTATCTTTCATAAAAATAAATAATTTAAAAAGTAGATTTATTAATATTTCAAATAAACATAACCATTAACTTCTGCATAATATATATATGCTTACTTAATTGATATACTTCACACATTGTGGAGTTTTGAGGTTAATTGGAAGCTGTTCTGATACATTACCAAGGTTAGTTCTCTAGCAGAAGTTGAAGTAATTCTTAAAGATGATGAGTCTGAAGAATGTGATTTAAAGAAAGATCTTTCATTCCTTCTAACTCTATCCAAGATGGGTCAGAGAAGGTGGGTTCATTGTTCTTAATGGCTGCATAGTATTCCATTGTGTAAATGTACCACAGCTTTCTCCACCATTCATCTGCTGTTTGCTTCCAGGTTTTAGCTGTGATGAATTGTGCTGCTATGCACATAGGTGTGCACAGATCTTTTTGGTTGGGTGCTATGGAGTCCTTAGGATATATCTGTGGGAGAAAAATTGATTGGTCATATGAGAGTTCTATTTCTAGCCTTGTGAGTGTTCTTTCCAGAGAGCTCTCCACAGAGACTGGATCAATTTATGTTCCCACCAGCAGTGTAAAAGTGTTCCTTTGCCCCCACAATCTTTCCAGCAGTTGTTGCTCTTGCCAGTTTTGATATATGACATTATCACAGAGGTCAGGTGGTATCTCAATGTTGTCTTTATTTGTATTTCTCTGAAAATCAGTGGCCTGGAGCAGTTTTTCATATGTTTGTTAGCCTTATGGATCTCTTTTTCAGTGAATATTCTGTTCATATACTCTGTCCATTTTTGTCATTTGCTTTTTTGTTACTAAGTTTGGTGAGTTCTTTATATATTTTGGTTATTAACCTCTCATCTGATGTATGGCATGTAAGGAATTCTCTCATTCTGTGAGGGGTCTCTTTGTTTGGCGATGGTTTCTTTTGCTGTGCAGAAGCTTTTCAGTTTGATGGAGTCCCATTGATTTGCTTTTGTTTTAGTCTTCCTTGCAATTGGTCTGTATCATCAAACATGTCCTTGGGGTCTAGGTGGGAAAATATTCCACCAATGTTTTCCTCTAAGTATTTGATAGTTTCTGGTCTAACATCCAGGTCAATGATCCATTTGGAATTGGCTTTTGTTTCAGGTGAGATAAAGTGCTTCATTTTCATTCTTCTTCGTGTTTCAACCCAGTTTTCCCAGCAGCATTTATTAAAGAGACCCTCCTCCTTCCATTATGTTAAGTGAGATAAATCAGAAAGACAAAAGAGGAGTAGGGGATGATCCCATTCATAAACAGAAGTTAAGAAAGAAGAGCAGAAAGCGAAACTCAAAATAGAATCTGACTGATTTGGAGTATGGCACCAAAGGAAAAATGTTTGGGTGAAGGGTGAGAGTGAATGTTCAGCTTCACTGGTAGGGGGTGGGGGGATAGAACTTTAGTGGTAGGAATGGTGTTAATGTGCACACCTACTAACTTATAGTCTTACAAATCACTATTTAATAAATATAAGAGAGGAAAAATGAATCAATGTCTCCAGTTTTTGATGCATAGACCATAGCTCTGAGTATATGTTCCTTCAATCTAAGCACTTAAGGCTTCAAATTGGTAATCAGATTAAATCAGTGGGCTCAAATTGTTAATACATGTCTAATAATGACATGTTCTTTGAAATATTAAATCTCCTAAAAGCTTAGACCAGGGAGAAGAGAAGTAACCGGCAGTGTTACTTTATAAGATAGCTGTATGTAAATAACATGAAATAAATTATGGTGAGGTACTGTATGATACAGCAAATACTAACAATGGAATTTTCAAAGGTAACCCAGTAGCCAAATAATTTGGTTATAGCAATAGCTATCTCTTCCTTCTTAAACCCATGACAGCAGGAAACTCCCCTCTCTATAAACCTCATATTTCTCCCAGGCCTGGAAACTCTAGGGTGGGGCTCACTTTCCTGCATGCTTCTCTCAATTCATACCAACTGATACTGCATTGCTGATCCCAACCCAATCAATGCAACCAGTACCACCTCAGCATGTTTCACTTCAGACTGTGTCCATATATGTCAGGCGTGGAATGTCAACCCTTCAGGTTCATTACTCGGGTGAGACCTTTCCTAGCTCATAGGACTCCTTAATTCTATTTCAGGTGGTGCATTTCTTAACAAACCTCAAAACCTAGATATAAACAAGGGCCCATGAGATAATATTAGGGGAAAACATATACCTTAAAGCAAAAGTGCACAATCATTTGCAGAAGTCAATAAATGCAGCATGCAAGTAGAAAGACCTAAAAAGACACCTTAAAGTAGACCTAATTAAATAGTTTCTACTTAGACCTAGATATCCTACTCACCTATTTCCTATTAGACATTCCTCAACCACTTCAGAGCTAACTTTGTCAGACTAAGTTAGAACTATAAAAGCAGAATAAGGCCAAGAAACTGTCATATTTTAATGATGACTCTTTAGTCACTCCAGGCCACCCCATCACCTGGGCCTTAGTTAGGGAGTCCTGGGATTCCCACACAGACATGATGGGCCTAGACCTATAAAAAAATCCCTCTCTTCACTGTCACTGGTCATCTCCATCAGGAACAACACAATGGACCCCTTTGTGGGCCCCTATAGGACCTTGCCCTTAATGTGGATCATCAATGGTATGGACTGTTCCATTCTCCAAAGGGACTTTGGACAACATACTCTACCTACTACCAGAGGAAGATAGGTCATGAAATTAGTGAGCCTGGAATGTTCCTAGCCGTGACCACAGAACATGAGCTCACACCTACAGGGATGCAGAGGTTACATAGGCTCCTGTGCTGAATATGGGTCCCAGATCAAATTGATGGAGTTTACAGTTAACAATATTTATATACTTTCTGCACATTTGGGAGCTACTCTCTCCCCTGATCCAGCTTTCTAGGCCTTTCTCCAACTATAGCACCATTGCCACGGACAATAACCTGGGTCCAACTGCATGTTAGATGTCAGATGCGGGCAAAAACTAGTAATGTCATGGGCCCTCTGGAATATAATTAAAATAGACCTACTAGCTTTTTCCAAAAGGGAGATCCCAAATCTTCATCTGCATATTTCTGCCTTTAGCTTCATGATTAGTCAACACTTTGTTCAACTTTATATGTTAATTCTTTTTCAGCCACCAGGTTCCAGATGCTACCATGATGCCAACTAGACTTCCTTGGGCAGACGACCCCACCAATGTGTCCTAGAGCCCCACCTCCCCAGGTCCCCGCTCCATTAGGGAAAGAGAGAGACAGGTTGGGAATATGGATCGACCTGCCAATGCCCATGTTCAGTGGGGAAGCAATTACAGAAGCCAGACCTTCCACCTTCTGTACCTCACAATGACCCTGGGTCCATACTCCCAGAGGGATGAAGAATAGGAAAGCTATCAAGGGAGGGGATAGGGTGGGATAGGGTGTTCTGGTGGTGGGAAATGTGTTGAATTGTACCCCTCTTATCCTATGCTCTTGTCAATATTTCTGTTTTATAAATAAAAATTAAAAAAGAAAGATTTTTCATTTTCCTGCTAGGGTTTTGCTGAGAATTTTTACAATTCCACTATTCATAATGGAAATTTTTTTCTTACTAATGCCAGATAAAATATGAGAGACAGAAAGCGAAAGACAGAGATGAAGAGACATCACAACAATGCTCCACAGCTCATGAATCTTGCAGTTCTCATGCTGCTTCCATGTGATGCTGGGGCCTCAAACCCAGGTCCTCAGGGTCCTTGGGTATTACTTTATTTGGGAAGGCCATATGAAAAATATGACAATGTGGTCATGGAGAAAAGTACTTTTCCAAAGTGCCCTCAGTGCATTTCTACAGTTTTGTGATTTGAATTCAGTTCTGGGTTAAGTGAGTGTTGAATCCATCCAGTGCTATAGGCAAGAAAATACTAAGATTTAGGGGAAAAGTTCTCTGCTGAAAAACACACAGCATTAAAAACATTAAAAAAAAAAACTGATGTGTCTCTCTTGGGTTATTTACTATATTATCATTTATCAATGACAAGAGCAAATTTCAAAGACTAATATATTATTTAAAAAGTCAATAATAATTATGCCCAGTTTCTTTCTTTTTAATTTTTATTTTATTTATAAAAAGGAAACACTGACAAAACTGTAGGATAAGAGGGGTACAATTCCCACCACCAGAACTCCCTATCCCATCCCCTCCCCTGATAGCTTTCCTATTCTTTAACCCTCTGGGAGTATGGACCCAAGGTCATTGTGGGATGCAGAAGGTGGAAGGTCTGGCTTTTTTAATTGCTTCCCTGCTGAACACGGACATTGACAAGTTGATCCATACTCCCAGCTTACCTTTATCTTTCCCTAGTAGGGAAGGGCTCTGGGGAATCAGAGCTCCAGGACACATTGGTGAGGTTGTCTGTCCAGAAAAGTCTGGTTGGCATCATGCTAGCATCTGGAACCTGGTGACTGAAAAGAGAGTTAACATCCAAAGCCAAACAAATTGTTGACCAATCATGAACCTAAAGGCTGGAATAGTGCAGATGAAGAGTTGGAGGGGGGGTCTCCATTTTGTAGATAGCTAATAGGCATATTTTAGTTATATTCCAAAGGGCCTGTAGCTATACTAGCTTTTCTTTCTTTTTTTTCCCCTGAATATGTCATTTCTAAAATGGAAATGAGGAATAAATCCAATGAGAATGACAGAGCTGGGCAGGGGAGGGGGGGGGTTAGATAGCATAATGGTTATGCAAAGGGACTCTCATGCCTGAGATTCCAAAGTCCAAGGTTCAGTCCCCCATACCACAATAAGCCAGAGCTGTGCAGTGCTCT
The DNA here is from genome assembly GCF_950295315.1 of Erinaceus europaeus. Lineage (NCBI taxonomy): Eukaryota > Metazoa > Chordata > Mammalia > Eulipotyphla > Erinaceidae > Erinaceus > Erinaceus europaeus. The sequence goes on along the minus strand of NC_080162.1, from coordinate 172,965,488 downwards.
GGTATTTGCCTCTGTGTCTTTCTTTCTCTGCATCTGTCTCAAAAATAAAGTAAATAAAATACAAAAAAAAAAAAAAAAAGAAAAAAAAAGAAAATGACAGAGCTGATGTCAGAAGGGGAGGGATGAAAAAATGGACATTTCCTCCTAAACATGGGAATTTCAAAGCCAACCAAATACCCAGATAACTTGGTTATAAGCATCACTATTTATTACCTTCCTAAACTCTAAGACAGCAGGGACCTTCTGCATTCTCTGTTTTTTTTTTTTAATTATTTGTTTTTATATTACAGAATTACACGTCAACAGGGATTTGAACCCACACCATTGCCAGAACCAGAGTTCTGATTCTTCACTCTCCCCACTACAATCCACCACAGTTCCCCTAAGGTTGTAGACATGGGCCAACTGTCATCTCTACAACTATCTGTCCACATTTATACATAGTTTCTCCTGCCCCACCCCTTTTGTTTTCCGATTCGATCCTCTCTTCCCCTGCAAGCCACTCATGATGTTACAACTACCTCCATATGTCCCTCTCCTTTTCCTTCTGTATCTCTGGGTGCTGATGGAGCTGGAGTTCAGAGCCCTTTATTTTCATCTTATCACTTCTCCCCCACTGGGAGTATGGATCAAGGTTATTTTGGGGGAGTAGAAGGTAGGAGTTCTGGCTTCTGTAATTACTTCTTCACTTAGTATGGGCATTGACAGGTCTATCCATACCCCCAGCCTTCCCCATTGTCTGTAAAACCCATATTTGTCCCAGTCCTGGAACCTTTGGGGGCATGGCTCATTTTCCTTCATGCTTCTCTTGATCCACACCATTTGATACTGCATCTGCTGAAATCAACCAAATCAATGCAACCAGTGCCACTTGGGCATGTTTCACTTTGGATGGTGTCCAGAGATGCCAAGCATAGGATGTCAACCCTTCATCTCCATTACTCTGGTGAGAACTATCCTAACTCATAGGACTCTATAGTTCCTTTTGGAGTGGCACACATCCTAACAAAGTTATAGAACCTAGAGATAGACCAGAGTCCATGGGATATGACACATGTACACATGTATCCATAAGTTAGGGGAAATATATATACCTTAAAGTAAAAGTGTATAGTAGTTTGCAGTGACTCAATAAGTGCAGCAAGCAAGTAGAAAGACCTAAAAAAGACACTATAAAGTACTTAATTGAATAGTTCTACTTAGACCTAAATATCCTCCTCACCTACTTCCTATTTCACTTCTCTCAATCTCTCCAAAGCTAACCTTGTTGGATAAAGTAAGGACTACAAAAGCTGGATAAGGACAAGAGATCAGAATACATTAATGATGGCTCTTTTGGTCACTACCAAGCCACCCCATCATCAAGGCCCAAGTCAGGGAATCTTTGGGTTTCCACAAAGATATGATGGGCCTAGACCTCTAACAAATCCCTCTCTCCACCATTGCTGGTCATCTTCATCAGGAAAAGCATCGTGGACCCTCTTGTGGGCCTCAATAGGACCTTGCCCTCAATGTGGAGCAACAGTGGTAGGGACTGCCCCCCTCTTTGATGTGAGGCTGGGTCAACATACTCTGCTACTTGAGAAAGACAGATCCTGAAATGAGTGCAGCCTAGAATGTTTCTAGCTATAACCACAGAATGCAAGATCAGACCTACATGGATGCAGAGGTTACACAGGCTCCTGTGCAGAATATGGTCCACAGATAAGATCAATGGGTTTACAGTTAACAGTACTTACATACTTTCCTGATATTTGGGAGCTACTTTCTTCCCTGATTCAGCTTTTTGACACCATCCACCATCTTCCTAAACAATACCTTTATCCTACCTGCATGTTAGCTATTGGGTTCAGGAAAAAATTAGTAGTTATAGGACCCTTGGAAAATACACTTTCTATCTTTTTCCAAAATGGAGAACCAAGATCTCATCTGCTCTAGTCTTACCTTTAGGTTCCTGACTATTAAATAATTTGTTCTGCTTTATAACTTAATGCTTCTCAGCCAACAAGTTGCAGATGCTACCATGATGCCAACCTGAATTCCCTAGGCAGATGACCTTACCAGTGTGACCTGGTACCCCATATCCCCAGATCTCTAATCCACTAGGGGAAGGTAGAAACAGGCTGAGAGTATAGATAGACCTGCCAAGCCCATGTCCAGTAGAGAAGCAATTACAGAAGTCAGACCTTTCACCTTTTGCACCCCATAATGATCGTGGGTCCATAAAACAATGGAGGGGATGGGATAAGGAACTCTGGTGGTGGGAATTGTATAGAATTGCACCCTCCCCTTATCCTAAAATCATGTCAATCATTGTTAAATTTTAAAAAATGAAGTGGGCATTTCCAAAATGAAAGTGACAAGAAGATTAAGTTTAACTGATCCCGAAAAGAGAGGCTAATTTTCTCTTTGCCTGTGCACTGCATCAGCACTGTTAAAGGAGCTTGTGAGGGGCTAAGACTTAGGTCACTCACTGGGCAGTTCATATACCCTGCCATATGTCTAACCCAAATTTGAGCGCAAGCATCATATCATGGCATAGGGGAAGCTCTGACACTGTAGTGTTTCTCTCTCTCTCTCTCTCTTTTATTTTCTCTCTCTTTTCTTCCTTATCTGAATGAAAAAGTCAACCTAGAATGTTGAAATCATATACATGTAAGCCCTAAAAAATATTAAAGAAAGAGGCTGGGTGGTGGCACACCTGGTTGAGCACACATGTTACATTGGGTGAGTCCCTGGTGGCCATCTTTAGGGGGAAAGCTTTGCAAGTAGTGAGGCAGTGTTGCAGGTGTCTATGTCTCTCCTTCTCTATCACCTCTTCCAATAAATAAAGATGATGAAATTAAAATAAAAATATTAAAGAAACAAACTTGTCAAAATTCTGAAGTAGATGACTTAGAAGGGACCTGTGTACCACCCTGGGTTTGATTACCAACACCACACATGAGAACAACAAAGACAAAACAGGTGGGTTTACCATAAATGATGAATTGGGCTTTAATCTCTCTAATTTTCTTAGTCTTTCATTAAAGAAAACAAAATAAAAGATAATGGATGGATCAGGGGGGTTCAGTGGTAGAGAAAATATATGAGGACCACCCTGAAGTGCCATCACAGCAGTACTACAAAATAATCTATTATGACTTATAAGAAAATAAAAGGATAACATGATTTTAGGCTTAGAATGTAATTTCTTCTTTTGTTCAGTTACACTTCTTTCTGGTCTGAGTAGAATGAAAACATTAAAGTCATTATTATTTTATTAGCACATATCTTACTCTGTTTGTTTTAGTCAATTGCAAATTGTTTTCAGTTCATTTTAGCTCTCAAAGAACAAAGATTTCACTTACTCTGGAGAGGAAAAGATGAATCTGTATTCTTTCTTCTCAGAACTCAGTTTTCAGTGATTTTTTTTCTGGTTCCAGTGAGGACACATGTGTATGGATAAAATAACTCTGTTGAATAGACAAGGAATTTCTCTAAACATGATAGGGTCACTTTCAGTGGTGACCTTGCTAAATATTCTCATGGGAAACATACATTTTGTTTGAGAATCAAGCAGACATCCTCTCAAAAACAGTCCTTTGATCTCATGGAAATACTTCTACTATTCCAACCCACAAGTCAGAGCAAGCTGAACACTATCAAGAATTCCTGCTCATTTGACCTCAGACATGTGTTGTGGTTTCACTGATAGGAAGTAAGACCTATCTCCACTGAGAACTTGGTTAGACACACACTCTTTTGAAATACCAAGCATAATCTGAGGTGTTGTTTGCCAGGTACAAGGTTTATATTTAATTTTGGAATGTTTGCTTGTTTCTTTTATGTAAAGCATCCATTCTTCAGTGTTGATTTTGGAAGTTACGCCAACTGTTCTGATTTAGCCATGCCATTTCAGATGTTCAGTTCATGAATGTCTCTCCTGTATGTGTTGCAAAGATTCTTGTTTCATCTTGCTTTTCCTACAACAGAAATACTAATCTGACTCCCATTCTTGACTTTTCAATCATCTTCAGGTCCTCAGGAGAGTCTTCCTGGGTTCCAGTGTTGGCAGAGGTTAAAGGAGAGAAATCATTCTATTTGTGGAGTATTCTGTTTGGTGCCAAAAAAGCACGCAGGCACAAAACACACCGGTTTGTGTCAGCTTTGCCTTTAATAGTTTTAAAACACAGCATTACAGCATATTATCTTATAAAATGATAGAACTCGAACTACGCTTCAGTTAGATCAGGAAAAGTCTTATTCTACTGTGTAATAGATATGTCCAAAATTTCAGCTGTATAAAAGAATAAAAGTTTTTACATACCTTCAGGGACTGGCAGGAGCCCTAGGATCTATGTAATCCTTGGCTGTGCACTTGACCCAGGTTTGAGCTCAACTACTACTATATTGGAAGAAGCTGAGGTGCTTGCTGTTTTCTCTCATTTCTGTGTCTTCCTCTCTCTGAAGAAGTCATTCTGAAGTGATGAAATCCTGGCAATGGAAAATTATATATTTCCTTTTTATACTTTTTTATTATTTATTGTGCCTTTTGTTGCTCTTTTTTATTGTTGTAGTTATTATTGTTGTTGTTGACTTTGTCATTGATGGATAGGACAGAGAGAAATGGAGACAGGAGGGGAAGACAGAGAGGGGGAGAGAAAGAGAGACACTGCACATCTGCTTCACCACCTGTGAAGTGACTCCCCTGAAGGTAGGGAGCTGGAGGCTAGAACCAGGATCCATATACCGGTCCTGCTCTTCACTCCAGGTGTGCTTAACCCGCTGCGCTACCGTCCGACTCCCTAAAATCATCCATTTCTGAGATGACAATATTATTTATAATCTAGGAATTCAAAAATCATCTGAGAAATACTACAATATTACTTCTAAATTGTGAATTAGAAAAGATACTCAAAGTGGTTAATAAATTTAAAGACATTTTTGAAACAGACCCTTCAGTGCTTTCTAAGTTTTGACTTTATAAACCTTAATATGATTCTGTGTTCTAAAACTTAGCTTTGTTCACAAAAAATAAATTAAGAATTCTCTGCATTCCAATGTATTCTGAAACATAGAAATCAAGTTTGAAATGCTAGCCTCAATATTTTCCTCAACCCTCTCTGATCAAAAAGAACTTTCTCTTACTGAAAAGTTGTATCAATCAGTAAAACAACACCTAGTAAAATCAAATTCAAGAAAGAATGCTATCTTTGACCACTTTCCATGCCTTATAAAGTCATTCCGGGCAATATTGAAAATAGCTCTCAATCTAAGGTTTTACTCTATATCCTTACAAATATGTCCACCGTATTTAGAAGAGTAGAAGGCTAAGAAAAACAAAAATGTGAACTTAAGTAAACAAAGTGGATGATATGTAGGAATATTGCTTGGGATGACTCACTACTAAGTCCACATTCTAGACTGCAAAAAAGAAGTAAAGGAACAGGGACTATACACCCCTTCTGTAATAGTTTGTGTTGTATGCTTTACATTGGGTTGTTCTAGCTCTCCCCCTGCCAAGAAAATTGGTTCAGTCCTGCTAGTTTTGCGGGCCCGCTTGTCCCCTCCCCAAGGAACCCCAAGAGAGTTCCAGAGTTCCAGAGTTCCAGAGTTAGAGAGTACTTGGTGCCGCTGCGGGGGAAAGAGGCAGCAGAGTTCTGTTTGGTGACTAGTTTGGTTTAGTTTATGAATCGTTGTTCTTGAATAAAGAAATACAGCTTCCCTGCCCAGCCGTATGACTCTGGTCATCTCTGTTACCCGCCCGTGAAGCTAGCCTGGCCAGCTGGAGCCTCCGAATTTTAACAACAGTTTGCTCCCTTTTGAAGGTTCCAGTGAGAAGGCATGTCTTGGATTAAATAACCTGTTGGTAAGTAAATGAAGAATTTCTCTAAACATGACAGGATCCTTATTTAGTGATGACTTTGATAAATATTCTCACAAAATACATATATTTTGCCTTAGAACTCAGGAGACATTCCCCTTAACAATAATCATTTGATCTCATGGATAAGATGGGGTATTCTCCCACCAGCTGGGACCCTATTCGGGGAGTCCTGAGATTCCCAAACAGAAAAGATATGCCTAGACCTCAAATAAATCCCTCTCTCCATTGTTACTGGTCATATCTATCAGGAACAACACAATAGACCCCTCTGTGGGCCCCCATAGAACCTTGCCCTCAACATGAACCAGCAACGGTAGAGAATGTTACATCCTCTGAAGGGAGGCTGGACAACATATTCTATTTTCCATTTGAGGAAGATGGATTTTGAAATTGGGGCACATTGGACTATTCCTACTCATGACCACAGAACGTGAGCTCAGATCTACAGGGATGCAGAGGTCACAGAGGCTCCTAAGTTGAATATGGGCCCCAGATCAGATCACATCGATGGGGTTTACAGTCAACAATATTTACACATTTTTCCTATACTTGGGAGCTACTCTCTTCCCTGATCCAGCTTTCTGGTCCTTTTTCCAGCCATGTCCCCATCTCTGCAGACAATAATTTCATTCCACCTGCATATCAGATGTCAGGCTCAGAAAAAAATAATAAAAACACTAATATAGTTATGGGCCCTTTGGAATATAACTAAAATAGGCCTACTGACTATCTACAAAACGGAGACCCCCAAATCTTCAACAGCAATATTCCAGCCTTTAGGTTCATGATTAGTCAACAATTTGTATGGCTTTATCTGTTAACTCTTCTTTCAGCCACCAGGTTCCAGATGCTACTGTGATGTCAAGCAAACTTCCCTGAGCAGACGACCCCACCAATATGTCCTGGAGCCCTGCTTCCCCAGAGTCCCACCCCACCAGGGAAAGAGAGAGGCAGGCTGGGAGTATGGATCGATCTGTCAACATACATGTTCAGCGGGGAAGCAATTATAGAAGCCAGACCTTCCACCTTGTGCAACCCATTAATGCCCCTTGGTCTGTGCTCCCAGAGGGATAAAGAATCTATCAGGGGAGGGGATGGGATAGGGAGTTCTGGTGATGGGAATTTTGTGGAGTTGTACCCCTCTTATCCTATGGTTTTGTCAGTGTTTCCTTTTTATAAATAACAATTATATATTTAAAAAAAGATAGGGTACTCTCACTCACATCTTACTGATCAGAACTCAGCAGTCATGTGATTGTCTATAGCTTCAAAGATACGAGCAGGTGTCAACTCTTTGTTTGTTGGTCATGTTTTCAACTATGTTTCATTACTCATAGAGGAAAGGATCTCCTGTTTGAGAGTCCAGTGTTTTATCTACTGCACCATCATACAGGAAAGGAATGAACAGCAATTAGAGAATAGAAAATAAATTCTGCGACCACAGGTGAGATATTATTGGGTGAAAGGTCTGTAGAAATCTGGCATCTGCAGTATTTGTAAATTACACTAGGCTTATGGATGCATGTCTACTATGAATTAAACAGAAAAAATTTATTCCTGATGTTTTGTGTAAAGTCATTTGATGAGTTATAAGATGATTGTATTTATATCTCTACAATTTCTCATTATCAACTAGGAGAAGCTTCAAGAAATATTTGTTTTTTAATCTGTTTTATTATTTATTTACTACTGAATAAAGACAGAGAGAAATTGAGAGGGGGAGTAATAGGTAAAGAGTCATAGAGACACCCACAGCCCTGCTTTACCAATTGTGAAGCTTTTTCCCTGCAGATGAGGAACAGGGGCTTCAACCAGGGTTTTTGCACACTGTAATGTGTGCACTTAACAGTGTGTGCCACCACTTCCTGGCCCCAAGAAATATTTGTTGTATTAAAAAGTATTAAGTCAGTTTGAAAAACTGTGAAATATTTTTTAAAACCAACTAAGTCATTGGCGCTACCATCTTTATTTATGATAGTTGATTTTAGGGTTAGGTAGTGACACAACCAGCAGAGAGCATGCAACCATGTGCAGGGACCAGGGCTCAAGCCCTGGTCCCCACCTGCAGAAGGGAAGCTTCCTGAGTGGTAAAGCAGTGATGCAGGTGTCTCTCTTTATCTTTCTGTTTCTCTATCTCTCCTTTACCTCTCAATTTCTCTCTTTCTTTATCAAAAATAAATAAGAAAACATATAGTTGATTTTTATTACTTATTATATGTTAAAAGTGTGTATATATACTCAGAAATAATATTATCCTTCAGAGAAAGGAAGAAGTTGGAGGTCAGGGGTAGCGCAGCAGGTTAAGCGCACATGGCGTGAAACACAAGGACCAGCATAAGGATCTGGTTTGAGTCCCGGCTCCTCACCTGCAGGGGAGTCACTTCACAAGCAGTGAAGCAGGTCTGCAGGTGTCTATCTTTCTCTCCCCCTCTCTGTCTTCCCCTCCTCTCTCCATTTCTCTCTGTCCTGTCCAATAACAACGACATCAATAACAACAACAATAATGATAACCACAACAACCTTGAACAGTAAAGGCAATAAAAAGGGGGAAAAAAAAAAAGAGAAAGGAAAAAGTTTTCATTTTAAAGTCGTTTCACACTCTGGTTTCTCTTCAAATGGCAAAAATGTTTTACATTTTAAAGTCAAGGATCATAAGCAAAGGGATTATTTATTTCTTAAATTTAGGAGCTACAACTCAGACTAAAATGATCATGTTGTATGAGTGTGTGTATGTATTTATCATATAAAGTTTGAGTTTGGTTTAAACAATTATAAATGGAGTCATAATATCTTCCAAAACAGTTAAGGAAAAGTCAAAGGTATAACCATTAATTTAACTGACATTTATTGGGCACCCACTATGATCAATAGGTCAGAATAATAATAGGCACACAAGATCTTTGTCCTCAAAATATTACATACTGCTAGAAAGATAGGCAATAAACAAGTGAGCAAAGGATATAATAGCAATAAGTGCTATAATTTAAAAGGTATATTTCTGATCAGAAATAACAAGGGTCATCTACTTAATAAAAGTGATTAAGAAAGATCACTCTCAGGCTGGGAGTATGGATTGACCTGTCAACGCCTATGTTCAGCGGGGAAGCTATTACAGAAGCCAGACCTTCCACCTTCTTCACCCCATAATGATCCTGGGTCCATACTCCCAGAGGAATAAAGACTAAGAAAACTATCAATGGAGGGGATGGCATATGGAGTTCTGGTGGTGGGAATTGTGTGGAATTGTACCCCTCTTATCCTATGGTCTTGTGTTTCTATTTTATAAATAATAATAATAAAGAGGGAGTTGCGCTGTAGCACAGCAGGTTAAGCACAGTAGGTTAAGCGCAGGTGGCCCAAAGAGCAAGGATTGGCTAAGGGTCCTGGTTTGAGCCCCCGGCTCCCCACCTGCAGGGAGGTCGTTTCACAAGTGGTGAAGCAGGTCTACAGGTGTCTTTCTCTCTCCCTCTCTGTCTTCCTCTCCTTTCTCGATTTCTCTCTGTCCTATCCAACAACAATAACATCAGTAACAACAACAACAATAAAAAAAAACAAAGGCAACAAAAGGGAATAAACAAATATTTAAATAATAATAATAATAAAGATCTCTCTAAAAGAGTAACATAAAACCAGAGATCTGAATACATCAAACTTGAGAAAAGGAAGAATAAAATTCCAGACAGAGAGAACAAAAGTCTGGGGCAGAAAACATGTTAGTATTTCCAGTATAAATAATAAAGTTAATAACAAGAGTCAAGACATTCTTTGCAACAACTCAGAAAGTCCCCATAGTTTCAAATTATTACACATTCCATTTCACATTCGATAGCTTTCATAATTTTTATTAATTAGTGAAATTTAAAAATACCAGTGCCTAGTATGAAAGTTCAAAATACAGAGAAGATATTTACAAATAGTACACAAATATACACAAAATATATAGAAATATATACATACATATGTTTTTTGGAAATTTGAAGAAAATGGAAGGTAATAATAAAGAGTATGTGGAGAACTACTGAAATGTGAGGAGCAAACATATTAAAACGTGGTGAATCTCAAGCTTCTTTCTGAACGCCTGAATTTTTCCAGTTTCCAATTGAGTGCTCCTGAAATAGATTTCACTTTAAGTTCACAGACATGCTGTCTGTCTCTCTTACATCTAGCTGGGAATGTGTTTACTTTAGTATTGGAAGAACCAACCATTTCTCGCTTTGCTGAATTTAAAGCACGATTGTTTTCTCCATCTTGAGTATAGGGCTCAGGTCCAGTTAAAGTCCCCTGGGAGTCCTGCCTATCTATCTCGGGAAATCCCATGGTGCTGAGCGCAGAGCTGTGAGGCCAGCCCTTCCGTGCTTTCAATTCATCCCTTTGCTTGCAAAATAGATTCTTGAGATATAGTTTGGAATCTTGACCACCCATTTTGTATACTGTTTTTTTTCTTCAAATATTTGAGGAAAACATTTTCACAATTATATCAAGAAGACTCACATTTCCAAAGTTACTCAGAATCTTCCTATATTGTCAAATAAATTCACATTGAACTCTTGAAAGCCTATAGGAATTTAGTGATAAAGTTATTTTTTTCCAAAGATGCTCTGATTTTGTTGTTATCTAATGAATAATCTGTCAAAGATTTGCATGTTTGCATGTATTTTAGAATAGATCTAAACATAGAGGCTATCTATGGTCCAGTGATAAACATTTGACTTTTCCATTGAGCTCTGTGCAATTTTGTGGTGGAGACTTATGAGACTAGACCTGGCAATGGTCTTGGCAAAGAAACTTCTCCTAGAAAGGCTTTTCTGTCTTTTTCTAATAAGTAAATGGAAAATATGAAGCTGAAAGTTTCTTTCTTTTGGAAGGGTAATATGTGGGCTATGTTGGAACAAACCATCCCTTTTCATAATTTACCTACATGGTAGGAAGCTAGGGAAATTCAGTTTATAAAATAAGTACTATATCGTCTGCCAAATGGGAACTGCTCCAATGATGATAAAATCTTCAGCTTCTGTGACCTTACCTGTATTTATAAAGTATTCCATTGGGACCCTTGTATAACAAGTCTTGATTGGACTTTGTGAACTTATATCCTTGTCATTCACGTTTAGAACCAAATGACTTCCTTCTGGCATTTTCATAGCAATGTTGGTAGCCTGCCATGATATTATGCATTGTTCAGAATAATTTTCCATGTTAGGGATGTTGATTCCCCTTATTTATAGTTATTTGTGAAAGCTGGCTCTCAAAAGAGGTCAAGTCAAGAAGCAAATAGTTTTATAATAAATCACTCCAGAGAACACAAAGTAAATTCTTGAAATGTTGTAGCTATATATCTATGTATGTGACTCTTGCTGACTGAGTTCAAATATGTAGAAGTATCTCTGTCTCTACTTTTTCAAATAAGTGATGTTTTTGCTCTTTGTTAGCTACTTAAATAAGTACTCTGGAAAAATGTGATGTAGTGATATATAATTGTGCTACACTTTTAAAACACCATTCTCTAGCATTTTCTGTCTACTTAGAATTCCATTTGAGTAACCAGAATCTTGGCTAAAATTACCTGTAAAAGAATGCATAGTGTGATATCAGTTCAACTGTGGGTGTTCTTTAGCTCACCGTAGTTTTAAAAAGGAAATTCAGAAAATAACTTATTTTTCCAAGTTAATTTCAACTAAGTAACAATAACTCTACCCACATTCCGTATTTTTGTTTATTATAGTCTTACCTAACATTACTAGGGCTGGATGATGGCCCACCTAGTTGTGTGAGGACCTAAGTTCAAGCCCCACTTCCCACTTGCAGAGGGGAAAATTTATGAAACAGGGCTGAGGTGTCTTTCCTTCTCTCCCCTTCTCTATCACCCCTTCTCTCTAAATTTCTCTCTGTACTGTCAAGTAATGATAAATATTTTTAAAGAAGTTATTAATATATAGTATTTCAGAAAACTACTTGTGTGTGCCTGTGGAGGTGGCTCAGCTGTGTGAGGACCTTTTTGTGTTTTTATCCATTATTAGGTCTTCCCTGCTCTGGGCTGACTTTTTCAGATATGTAGAGAGAATCAGAAGGGGAGAGGGACAGATACTATAGCACCAAAGTTCCCTTTATTGTAATGGGGACTGTGGTTGATCCTGGTTCATGTGTAGTTCAAAATAGTTGTGCTATCCAGATGAACTGTCTTGCTATGTGAAGGCCCCAGCATCTTTCCCCAGTATCACCACATGAGTAGGCAGTGCTCTCTTCATTCTTTCTCATAAAATAAATAAATCTTTAAAAAAAGAAAACAAAAGTAATTAAAATTTTATTTCTACCACTATATACCTATTGCCTTTCAAAGTGCATTCTTGTCCCTTTTGGCTGAGAATAGGAAAGGACTATAGTAGTTTTTATAGTAGTTGTTGGTTGTATCTAAATTCATTTTAAGTTCTACATTCAGACTTTATTGCCCTGGAATGATTATGTATGTGTATAGGATTTTTAACAGCTGTGGTAGGTTAGTCTCAGTCTATAACTACTCACAAGTCTAATAGTGAGTCTTCATCAAACATGTTTCCATAGCACTAGTTATTTCTGTTAGGGCCTGCACTGAGTTGAAAGACGTACTTTGGACTAGAGAGACAGCTCGCTAGGTAGGTGCCTGCCTTTCCATGTGTGTAATCCTGGTTAGAGCCCTGGTACCACATGGGATGTGCTTTTGCACCAGAAGCTCCAGTGCTTTAGTACTTCTTCCTTTCTCTCTATCTAAATGAGAAAAAAAAAGTATCCTGGAGTAGTGAAATTGCACATGTGTGGAGACTGGGACCCACAATAATGAATAAATAAACAAATATTTACTTATTAAAAATAGAAAGAGAGAAATAAAAGAGAGAAATAAAAGAGAGAGCAGTGCTCTATACTTCCAAAATCCATTGTGGGATATCTCCCTAAAATTGTTCACTGGCTGAATTGGCCCCTCCCCTTTGTGGTATTTTTTAATTATTGCTTTACAAAATTATAAGACAATAGGGGTATAGTTCCACACTACTCTCATGTCAAAGTCTGTACCCCCCCACCCCCAACAATAAGACAATAGTTCTCCCAAGGTCTTAGAGATAGGTTGATTTATTTCTCACAAGTTCATGTGTTTCGTATCTCTATAGTTCACATGAGTCAAATCATCTGGTAGTTGTCTTTCACTTTCTTCTTTCCTTTTCTAACCACAATCAAATCTAATTCTATTCATTTTATCCCAAAGAACACAATGTCATCTTTTCTTCTTAATTGTTGAGGAGTACTCCACTTAGTGTATGTCCCATAACTTCTTTAACCAGTCATTTACTGATGAGCATTTAGGTTGTTTCCATACTTTGGCTACTGTGAATAATGTAGCTATGAATGGAGTGGGGTGCATATGTATGATCCTTCAAAACAGTGTTTTCATGTCTTTTAGATAAATGTCTGGGATCGGTATTGGATTTGTTTAAGAATTCTCCATAATGTTTTCCATAATGTTATCCATAATGGCTGCACCAGTTTGCATTTCCATCAGCAGTGCAACAGAGTTCCTCTTTCTCCATATCCTTTCCAACACTTACCATTTTCCTGTTTGGTTGATGAATGGCCCATCCATTTTTATACTTCAACTGCTTCCAGGTGTCAGTGCCTTTGCTACTTCTCTAAATGTGGTGGAAAGAGCAACTTCTAAGCTGACTACAAAATGAGAAAGCAAACCGAGTCAATCCATTGGCATGCCCTCTAACTAGCCTATGTATGAAGTGCCGCTTTCAGGAATATGATTGAGTAGGCTTTGATGTATAACCAAGTAGAAAAGTGGGTGATTTCCACTAGTGGATCATTTTTGTTAGTTCAAGTTTGTTGTTTTTCTCTTATGGTATTTATTGATAAAGTAAAACTAAACTACAGCATTCTTCTCAAAATTAAGAATATTGTTGGGCAGTAGATAGCATGATGGTTATGCAAAGTGACTCTCAAGCTTGAGGCTCCAAAGCCCCAGGTTCAATCCCCTGCACCACCATAAGCCAGAGCTGAACAGTGCTCTGGTAAAAAAAAAAAAAAAATATATATATATATATATATATATATATATATAGTCAGTATCAATTATTAAAATTTAGTTCAAGAAATTATTGATTTATATACTTATTTCAATTTTACACCAAGTTTCAAAATTTTCTTTTAAAAAAGTTTATTGCTTTATCACTGGTTTACAGTAGCATATAAGTTTCAGTACAGGTTCACATTTTGACATGTATATATTCTGCTATGAGATGACCACTAAATTCCTAGTACTAATACATTATCAGGCTCCTTGTTAGGAGAGGATTATACCCTGACATGAAACACATGATAGCTCTAGCTCAAAGCTTGTGTGTCATTTGATTGATGCGATGGTAATACTTTGCACCTGATACTGACTAATGTAACGTTGTACCACATGCTGATTGATGTAATACATACAGGCTGTGCAGAACAGCAATAAAAGAGGAAGCTGGCAAGCCAAAGTGGAGCTAGCATTTCTGTGGCCTTTCTCTCCCTTGCTCTGGATACGTGTGTTAAGGACCTCGCCCCTCACCCTTAGCCCTCCACGCCTGCCCTGTAACTGTCGCTTGGCCCCTGACACTTCTCTACCTCTTTCTCCCATCACCCTGCCCCTTCCTTTCTGGTAACCCACTATTTCCTTTTTTTCTTTTCTTTGTTTTGTCTTGTCTACCAGAGCACTGCTCAGCTCTGGCTTATGGTGGTGCAGGGGATTAAAACTAGGACTTTGGAACCTCAGGCATGAGAGTCTCTCTCTCTGAAGTTGCATTTATTTATTTATTTATTTATTTATTTATCATTGGATAGAAATAGAGAGAAATTGAGAGGGGAGCTGGATATATATATATATATATATATATATAGAGAGAGAGAGAGAGAGAGAGAGAGAGAGAGGGAGAGAGAGAGAGACATCTGCAGCCCTGCTTTACCACTCATGAAGTTTTCCCCCTGTAGGTGGGGAAAACCCAGGGGCTTAAACCTGGGTCCTTGCACAGCTTAAATTGAGCACTTAACTAGGTGTATCACTGCCTGGCCCCAACATGAAAGGCACTTTGAATAATCAGTTTGTTATCTACTCCCAACCCCTTTCTCCTTCTCCTCCTTCTTTAAAGATGTTTCTTTTTTTAATATTTATTTATTTATTCCTTTTTGTTGCCCTTGTTGTTTTATTGTAGTTGTTGTCATTGTTATTGATGTCGTCATTGTTGGATAGGGCAGAGAGAAATGGAGAGAGGAGGGGAAGACAGAGAGGGGGAGAGAAAGATAGACACCTACAGACCTGCTTCACTGACTGTGAAGTGACCACCCTATAGGTGGGAAGCAGGGGGCTTGAACCTGGATCCTTGCACTGGTCCTTGCGCTTTGTACCACCTGTACTTAACCTGCTGTGCTACCACCCAACTCTGGCTCCTCCACCTCTTCTTTCTCCTCCTCCTTCTCCTTGTTCTCCTTCTCCTTGTCCTCCTTCTCTTCCTGCTTCTCCTCCTCCTCCTTTTTCCTTTTTAAAATTTTTTTATTATCTTTATTTATTTATTGGATAGAGACAGCCGGAAGTTGAGAGGGAGAGGGAAGTGGGGGAGGGGACAGTGACACACTTGCAGAACTGATTCAAGTGTGGTGAAGCTTTCCCCCTGCAAGTGGGGACCAGGGGCTTGAACCCTGGTCCTTGGACATTGTAACATATTCACTCAACCAGATGCGTCACCATCTGTCCCCTCCTTTTTCTTCAGTGGAGTCTGAGAGTTATTTTTGTTGTACTTTGTTAGTTCATTTTCTTTGTCTATTTATATTTTCCATCTGTGTGAAACCATTTAGTGACTATCTAATTTCCTGATTTATTTTGCTTAATATATTCATCTGAAGTTCCATCTATGTTTTCCTAAAATGGCAAGATTTTCCTAAAATGGCTTTTTAAACACTGAGTAGTTTTCTGTTAAGCATATTATACCATACTATATAGATGAAAGTAATTTTCTTTTTTTTTATTATTTATTTTTTATTTAAGAAAGGATTAATTAACAAAACCATAGGGTAGGAGGGGTACAACTCCACACAATTCCCACCGCCCAATCTCCATATCCCACCCCCACCCCCGATAGCTTTCCCATTCTCTATCCCTCTGGGAGCATGGACCCAGGGTCATTGAGGGTTGCAGAAGGTAGAAGGTCTGGCTTCTGTAATTGCTTCCTCGCTGATCATGGGCATTGACTGGTCGGTCCATACTCCCAGTCTGCCTCTCTCTTTCCCTAGTAGGATGGGTCTCTGGGGAAGCTGAGCTCCAGGACACATTGGTGGTGTCTTCAATCCAGGGAAGTCTGGCCGGCATCCTGATGACACCTGGAACCTGGTGACTGAAAAGAGAGTTAACATACAAAGCCAAACAAATTGTTGAGCAATCATGGACCCAAAGCTTGGAAAAGTGGAGAGGAAGTATTAGGGAGGTACTCACTGCAAACTCTAGTATACTTCCGCTTTCTTACTTTGGTGCCATACTCCAAACTCAGTCAATTTCTGCTTTGTGTTTCTACTTTTTTTTTTTTTACATGCATAACATTCCCCAGATTCCCATTTAGCAATACAACCCCCACTATTTCATTCATCATTTTTCATGGACCTGTATTCTCCCCACCCAACCACCCACCCCAGAGTCTTTTACTTTGGTGTAATACTCCAATTCCATTTCAGGTTCGACTTGTGTTTTCTTTTCTAATCTTGTTTTTCAACTTCGGCCTGAGAGTGAGATCATCCCATATTCATCCTTCTGTAATTTTCAATACAGAAAGGTGTGTTCAAATTCCTTCAAAATTCCCAGTTCTCAAAATATATTTATTTTGGGGAGTAGGGTGTTAGCCCAGCTGGTTAAGTGCAGGTGGTGCAAAGCACAAGGACCAGCTCAAGGATCCTTGTTCAAGCCCCCGGCTCCCCACCTGCAGGGGAGTCACTTCACAAGCAGTGAAGCAGGTCTGTAGGTGTCTATCTTTCTCTCCCCCTCTCTGTCTTTCCCTCTCTCCATTTCTCTCTGTCCTGTCCAACAATGACAACAACAATAATAACTACAACAATAAAAAGGGCAACAAAAGAGAATAAATAAATTAATAAATATTTTTAAAATATATATTTATTTTTGTATTCCTCACAAGTACATCTTTCTTTTTTTTTCCCAGAGCACTGCTCAGTTCAGGCTTATGGTGGTGTGGGGATTGAACCTGAGACTTTGAAGCCTCAGGCATGAGAGTCTGAAGTTTGCATAACCATTATGCTATCTACCCTCCTCCCCTCACTAGTACATCTTTACAGATTCCTTAAACTAAACTCCTGAAAGTGATACCAGGTCAAAGATGATAGTCATTTTTATAGTGCTTATCTGCAAAATCAGCTGAAGCTATTTGAATTGTCTTAATTGCACAGCTAAGTTGCATCAACTTAAATATGCAATTAATAATCATAATTGTTAGGCAAATAAGAGAAGCCTGGTATTTGTTTGCATTCATGGTGATAATGAAGACTGGTTCAAGGAAGACTATTTCTTTGAAATGCAAGTTCTGCTACCTCTCTGATTTAACAAAGCCTTAACTACTCTGTGTCAAGAGTAGTATCTATCCGTATAGAGGAATTTTTAAAGGTCCTTCTTTATAGGCTGTTGTGAGAACAAAATAGGGTTAGATATAAAATGCACTGAAAAGTATATATGCACAATAGAACACTATGAAACTGTAAGAAACAATGGATGGGAGTCGGGCAGTAGTGCAGCAGGTTAAGCGCACGTGGCACAAAGCCCAAGGACTAGCTTAAGGATCCCGGTTCAACCTCCCGGCTCCTCACCTGCAGGGGAGTCGCTTCACAAGCTGTGAAGCAGGTCTGCAGGTGTCTATCTTTCTCTCCCCCTCTCTGTCTTCCCCTCCTCTCTCCATTTCTCTCTGTCCTATCCAACGATGACGTCAATAACAACAACAATAATAACTGCAATAATAGGGCAACAAAAAGGAATAAATAAATAAATATTTAAAAAAAAGAAACAATGGAGTATCTTTTGATTCAGCATGGGTGGAACTGGAGGATTCATGCTGAGTGAAATAAGCCAGAAAGAGGATGAACATTGGATGATCTCATAGAAGGGATATATCTAGAAAATACAAGGAAACAAAAGAAAGGACAATACAGGGTTAAACTTCAGTGATCTACTGCTTATTGCAGCAGATTCAGGGACTCAGAGGGAGAAGGGTGGAGTCCAAGAGGAAGTTGGAGATGCAAGTTCCTGGAGCAGAATGATGGTAGGTGAAGGATGAGGCATACCGACCTTGGAAAAATGTGAAAGTGAACCTTCATGACAGACAACAAGCCTGTAAAGCAACATTTCCTCAATAAATTTGAAGATGAAAAAAAAAAATGCACTAAGTGTAATATCTAAATTATTCTAAAAACTTAAGCATCATTTAAGATTTTTGTTATTTTTTGCCTCCAGGATTATCAGTGGGGCTTGGTGCCTGCACTATGAATCCACTGCTTCTGTGGCCATTTTTTTTTCTCGATAGGACAGAGAGAAATTGAGAGAGGAGGGGGAGACAGAGAGGGAGAAAAAGATACCAGAAGACCTGCTTCACAGTTTGCAAAGCAAACCCCTGCAGGTGGGGAGCCTGTGGCTCAAACTGGGATTTTTTTGCATGCTTTGTACTATTTTTGCTTAACCTGGTGCACCATTGCTCGCCCCTCATTTAAGATTTTTATAAAGGCAAAATGCAATAGAAAAGTAAACAGTTATCTAATGAAAATGATCTGTAAGTAATTTAGAGGTGACAGACATGTTCACAATGTTTCCCAAATAAATTTTTTAAACATTCATAGCATTTTTGTCCATTTAAAATGATTTGTTCTCCCTCTTTTTCCCCCCCATATGTATTGTCAAATTAAGCACAAGGTCCTAGATGAAGTTGGTTCTAAGACCTTAGATATACATGTAAGTAAACTGAAACCTTGGCCTGTAGGAGCTTCAAGGTGTTGAAATCAACACACCTCAGAACAGCCAAGGGCAAGGCAAATAACTGGTTCTGCATCTCAAGTCAAGGGGCCCCTCTTTTCATGAGGATAGATTTACATTCCTTTCTGTTCACTTAGTAATTGTTTCAAATACCTTTTCTTCACTTCTTACTCATTCCCTTCCAATAATCAGTTTTGACAGAAGGAGACAAAGATGCATCAGTGTAGATTTTTGCTGGTTTTAGAACAATCTGAGAAAAAGTGATCTCACATGTTTACCAGCTGAATCAGCAATATGAATTAAATCAAGGAGATTGTGGATCTCTGATGAAACCTGCAGGAATCCCAAAATCAATAAGGTTCTATTAATACAATTCACAAAAACACAAAGAACTTAAAGGAGTTTTCCTCTGTGATTCCCTGGCCATTCCCCGTTATTATTCTATCCTTTAAATATTTTTACATAAACATTGCAAGTCTAAAATCAATTGATTCTATCCACAATAAATACAGACTATGTAGTTGTAAATGTGTAACTGATCTAATCTATTATCTTGTTGCAGGGATGCATTGGATCGACCTTCTCGTGGTGCATCCCGTGAGTACCCATTTATTGGGGAAACTGACGATCCTTCCTAGCCGACTGAATCCACATGAATCCCAGTCACTTTCAAAGCCAGCAACAAGCAGACATCAGGATCAACCTGACGCTGTTGACTGGCTACGGAAGAAGGGCAAACGCTAGAAGAAGAATCTTGTTGCAAGCAGAAACAAACCAGCCATATTACTAATCCATGGACTTATCTGTTCCTTTATGATTTCTAAACATTACTAATCCATGAACTTATCTGTTTCTTGTGATTTCTAAACAAGAAGATCTTCTGGCTTCCAGAAAATTAACAGGTATCCTGCTAAATCAGGTATTTAGCCATTGCTGGGTTATCATGCAACTTGACAAAGAAACAGAGACAGGCATTTCCTGTTTATAGTTAAACATTTCAAACTTCACTACCTCAACAACAACAAAAAAGGGGGGGAGAGTTAGATACACTTCATAATGATGTCTCCTTTTTTTTTTTCTTGTCTGTGAAAATCCATTGGAAACATTTCACTTTAGCTAGTGTACAAACAGACAAAATTTTATCCATCTGTTTTCTAACTCAGCATAGTTGGAATCTCTGTGTAGAGGAAACGGTGATCACAATGAGTAAAGTGGTACTCAGTCATGATTTACTAATTCAGCTAATGTTTACAAAGCTTCTTCTAGGAATTGTATACTTAGGAATGAAAAATTCAAAAATTAGAACACTTTATATTTCTTTTTTAAATATGTTTATTCCCTTTTGTTGCCCTTGTTTTATTGTTGTAGTTACTATTATTGTTGTTACTATTATATTGTTATAATATATAATATTATATATAATATAATATAACAATATAATATACTATTATATTGTTGTTACTAATATAGTTACTATTGTTGTTGTTGTTGATGTCGTCATTGTTGGATAAGACAGAGAGAAATAGAGAGAGGAGGAGAAGACAGAGAGGGGGAGAGAAAGATAGACACCTGCAGACCTGCTTCACAGCTTGTGAAGCAACTCCCCTGCAGATGGAGAGCCGGTGGCTCAAACCGGGATCCTTGCTGGTCCTTGTGCTTTGCATCGCCTGCGCTTAACCTGCTGTGCTACCGCCCGACTCCCAGAACACTTTATATTTCTTCTATTGAACTCTCAATCTAGAAAATACGTTATTTTACACCCTAGGAATTTATTAAATGTTTTTTGGAAGTTGCTTGGAGAAGTCAGCATTTACTGGTATCTCTTGAAGGATGACTAGGAATCAGTTGGATGGGAAACACTGGAATAAGGAGAAAAAATGAAACACTCATCTCTGATTATTTGCAGATTTTGAAGATTTGCAGATTTTAAAAGCAGGCAGTGGTACTAGGTGGTAGGGCACTCAATGGGATGCATTGGATCGACCTTCCCGTGGTGCATCCCGTGAGTACCCATTCATTGGGGAAACTGACGATCCTTCCTAGCCGACTGAATCCACATGGATCCCAGTCACTTTCAAAGCCAGCAACAAGCAGCTCCTGACAGCTTTCAACCTGACGCTGTTGACTAGCTACGGAAGAAGGGCAAACGCTAGAAGAAGAAGGGCACTCAATTGAGGACACTTGTCACTGTGTGCAAGGATCTAGGTTCAAGCCTGCAGGGAGGAAGCTTCATGGATAGTGAAGTAGTCCTGCAGGTGTCTACCTTTCTCTATTACTCTCTGCCTCCCCTTACACTCTCAAATTCTCTCCGTTCTATCAAAAAAAAAAAAGAAAAAGAAAGAAAGAAAGAAAGAGAGAAAAGGAAAATAATTGCTGTTGAGAGCAGTGAATTTGTCATATAGGTATCACGTACCAGTGATAACCCTGCTGGCAATAAAAATAAATAAAATGAATAAAAAGAAGAAAGCAGGCAGCAATTGATATAGATACTGTGTAGAAATAGTATGGCTAATTCAAAATTAGTAGTCCTACTAGATAAAAGGATGTAAAATCTAAGATATTAGCACCTTAGAGATGATCCAGATCAGTCCTCCCACTTAAAGATGGAGTAACTGTGACCATGGAGTAGTGAGTTACACCAGATAAAGTTGCTAAAGGCAATAGAACCAGTATCCAAATCCATTACTTCAGATGCTAAATGGCATTTCCCTTTAGTACAGGGACGGGTCATGACTACAATATATTTTACTTTATTGCTTAAAATATTATTTATTTATATTGTATAGAGACAGAGAAATTGAGAGGAAAGGGGGAGGTAGACAGGGAGGAAGAGAGAGACACCTACAATACTGCTTCATCATTCATGAAGCTTCTCCCCTTTTAGGTGGGGACCTGGGACTTGAACCCAGGTCCTTGAGCATTGTGACATATATGCTCTACCGAGAAAGTCACCATCCAGCCCCTATTATTTTTAAATTGATCATTCAGGAGCCTAATAAGTAGGGGAGTGTTTATATATAGTCATTTCATTCAAAAATAAAGCAAAAAGATAAAAGAAACATATGTAGGACATCAGGATTCATACTGATACACGTTTAGACATAGGCATAACACTTCATATATAAATAATGCACAGCACATTACAAAATGCCTTTCTATACAGCATATTCTTTTCTTCCCACATGAGCTATGAAGGGGCACCATTGTTGCCCTTGTGCAAATTAGGAGATTGCAAGTTAGAATTTGTAGCTTATTGCTAAACAGGTAATAAAATGCAAAGCTAATGTCTAAATCCATAAATTTTTACTGCAGGTTTAGGGTTCTTCCCCCACTCTTTTAGCACCATTACCTTATTCATTCAATGAATATTACAGTCTCCATGAAAATATTAACCATATAATATTTCAGACATTATCTTACTTTGCCCTGCTACTCCCTGGTGCCCCAAAATAACAGGCTTGAGATTCATTCTATTATACTTCTGTTATCTAACACATGAAATATGTAACAGTTACTCATATCAGGTAAGTCTTAATTGTTGCTGTGGTCAAGCATTTTTCTAGAAGTATTCATGAGGAGAAGCTTATGAATACAGAGGCTTATGAATACAGAAGCTTAGTCTTACCTTTAACAATATACAACCTAGTTAAGGAAGGTGGAAATGAAATATAGCAATATACAAGGTTGGGTTTAATCTCTAAATTTCCTCTGGTTTTAAGTATAGTAAGCATACTTTAGATAAGCATACTGATTATTTATTTTGGGAATCAGAAACTAAAATTTGTCATTAAATTACCTACCATTATTTGATATCATGTGTACATTTTGATTCACTAATAACCTGGGAAACTATCAGGACTACCATACCAAATATCATATCTTATAAAAATTCATGTCTTGATTGGCCTAGACCTTGAATAAATCCCTCTCTCCATTGTTACCAATCATCTCTATGAGGAACAACACAATAGACCCCTTTGTGGGCCCCCATAGGACCTCGCCCTCAACGTGTATCAACAACGGTAGAGAATGTTCCATCCTCCAAAGGGAGGCTATACAACATACTTTATCTTCCACGTGAGGACGATGGGTTTTAAAATTGAGGCAGCTTGGAATGTTCCTACTCATGACCACAGAATGTGAGCTCAGATCTACAGGGATGCAGAGGTCACATAGGCTCCTGTGCTGAATATGGGCCCCAGATCAAATCAATGAGGTCTACAGTCAACAATATTTACACACCTTTCCCATATTTGGGAGCTACTCTCTCCCCTGATCCAGCTTTCTGGTCTTCTTTCCAGCCATGACATCAACTCCCCAGATAATAAATTGGTTCCACCTGCATATCAGATGTCAGGCTCAGGAAAAAAAAACCAAAAAACTAGTATATTCATGGGCCCTTTGGAATATAACTAAAATAGGCCTACTAACTATCTACAAAACGGAGACCCCCAAATCTTCATCAGCAATATTCTAGCCTTTTGGTTCATGATTAGTCAACAATTTGGCTTTATAAGTTAACTCTTCTTTCAGCCACCAGGTTCCAGACGCTACCTTGATACCAACCAGAGTTCTCTGGACAGATAACTCCACCAGTGTGTCCTGGAGCCCTACTTCCCCAGAGCCCCGCCTCACTAGAGAAAGAGAGAGACTGGCTGGGAATATGGATTGATCAGCTAATGCCGGTTCATCAGGGAGGCAATTACAGAAGCCACACCTTCCACCTTCTGCACCCTATAATGATCCTGGATCCATACTCCTATAGGGATAAAGAATAGGAAGTTAACAGGGAAGGGGATGGGATAGGGAGTTCTGGTGGTGGGAATTGTGTAGAGTTGTACCCCTCTTATTCTATGGTTTTTGTCAGTGTTTCTTCTATATAAATAAAAATTAAAAAAAAAATTCATGTCTCTCTTAAATTCCAACAAGGAAATGTTATATGACCTTAATAAGGAATATGAAACTCAGACTTGTCAGAGATCTAATTTTTTTAAATTATGTAACTATAGAAGCATGAATTCTTTGATTTAATTGGGATATTCATTTTGCATCGCTAGACCAATTACAACTATTGTACATGGCCAGGTAGCTAAGGAGAGGACATTCATATTTAAATGGAAAGAGTTATAATTTTAATACAGATAGCTGGGGCCTGAATAGTTTGCATTCCACCATTTATTATTTAGTAGCAACATGTGGAAAGATCTATTTTAAAATAAATCTCATGCTACAGGCTTTTTTTTTTCATAAAGTAATTTTACCTTAGTTTCTAAAGTCTGTTGAAAGATGATTGCAGTTTGCAAAGATTTAGCATTTACTTTCATAGCTTTGTTTTCCATGTTGACCCACATTTTGCTATATTTAAATATTCACTTTTCCATATGTCATGGATAATGGCCAATTGTTTTTGTCTCCTGTGGAAATAACAAAGATAAGAAGTAAACAGTAGCCTCCCTAACAAAGAATTTGATTATGTCTGAGTTGGTTTTATAGTTGTATTTTCACTACCTACTGTTACTTAGTGTCACACTGGGGACATGTGCTCCTGGTATTGCTGAAATTTCATCCCACCTTAATTGACTAAAACATGATAATAGCCCACAGTAAATTTCTAACTTTGTAAGACAAAGCCACAATGATTCTCTAATTGGCTAGACATTAAAGTCACTGTTGTGTATTAAGAAAACTGTTGATATCTGGCCTCACTCATTACTTACAGTGTATGTCTCAAAGGGCCTGGATCCAAACCTGGTATTGGAATATTTGAAAAGTTAGATAATTATAGAGGACAGGCATATTTTGAGAGATTCAATATCATTTAGAGTCCATCCTTAAAATCTAAGAGTGATTTTTGGTAAAAAAAAAAAAAAAAAAAAACAGCAAATATTTAATATTTAACTAAAATTATAAATAGTAAAAAATAATTGGAAATAGTGTGGTAATCATGTAATAAAAATGTTCTTTAATGAAATTCAAGTACTATGATACTTCTTTTTGTTGTTGTGCTTTTTTTTAATTAGTTATTTAATAGTAATCAAAAAGATTGTGGGATAAAGGGTACAATTCCCACCACTAGAGTTCCATATCCCATCCCCTTCATTGGACTTTTCCCTATTCTTTATCCATCTGGAAGTATGGACCCAGGATCATTATGTGATGCAGAAGGTAGAAGATCTGGCTTCTGTAATTGCTTCTCCACTGGATATGGGCATTGGCAGGTCAATCCATACTCCCAGCCTATTTATATCTTTCCTTAATGGGGCAAGGCTCTGGGGATGTGGGGTTCCAGGACACACTGGTGGGGTCACCTGACCAGGGAAGTCAGGTTGTCATCATGGTAGCATCTGTGACTTGTTGGCAGAGATGCATTAAGATAATAAAGCAGAAGAATTTGTTTAATAATTAGAAACCTACAGGCAAGAATATAGTAGATGAGATTTGGGGTCTCCGTTTTGGAAAAGGCTACTTTTAAAATAGAAAGTCTATTTTAGATATACTCTAAGGGGCCTGTGAGTTTTTACTAATTTTTGACTGAGCCCAACAGCTAATATGCAAGTGGGCTAGGAGTATTGTCTGTATTGTCTGGGAAGATGGTGTCAGAATTGAAGATAGGACTAGAAAGCTGGGTCAGGGCAGAGAGAAGCTCCCAAATATGGGAAAAGTATGTAAATACTGTTAACTACAAACTCCATTGATGCTTCCATTTCTGTTTTTCTTTTTTCTCTCAATATTGTTTTGGCAATTCTAGGTGTTTTCTGGATCCAGATAAATGTTTGTGATTTTTTAAATCTATTCTCTTAAAGAAGATTGGAGAGAGCCTGCTGGGTACCATGTTACATTTGTATATGGCTCTGGGTAGAATATTCATTTTGGTGATGTTAATTCTTCCAATCCAAGAGCATGGGATATCATTCCACTTCTTTGTATCATTTTCTATTTACGTTAATAGAGACTTAGTAGTATGCTACTTCTAGGAAAGTGTTTCAACTATCTCCTCAAGAAACAAAGTCCTAATTGGTTATATTTATTTCTTTTTTGTCAATACTCCTGATGGATGAAGGAACAAAAAATTTAACAAGTTTGCCAAATTTCTAAAGATTACTTATTTACTTGTTTATTTATTTACCATCACTGAGCTGTCACATCTTTGAACTGACTTTTTCAGATAGAAGGGGAGGGAAGGAATGAAAAGGAAGAGGGAGGGAGTCGGGCGGTAGCACAGCTGGTAAAGCGCAGGTGGCGCAAAGCACAAGGACCAGCAGAAGGATCCAGGTTCCAGCAACCGCCCCACCACCTGCAGGGGAGTCGCTTCACAAGCAGTGAAGCAGGTCTGCAGGTGTCTATCTTTCTCTCCCCCTCTCTGTCTTCCCCTCCTCTCTCCATTTCTCTCCATCCTATCCAACAAGAACGACATCAATAATAACTACAACAATAAAACAAGGGCAATAAAAGGGAATAAATAAATAAATATTTAAGAAAAACAGAAAGAAAGAGGGAGGAATAGGGTAAAAAGAGAGGGGAGGGGCAGGAAGAGAAAGCAGGGAGAGGGAGGGAAGGGAGAAAAGATGGGAAAGGGAGAGAGCAGGGAGGGAGAAGACAAGAAAAAGGTTTAGGGAGAGGGGAAGGGAGAGGAGGAGAAAGACATCATACCACATAGATTCCCGCAATATGGTGGAGGCCAGGTTTAAACCAAGGTCCAACTCATGACAATGCATGCACTTTTGCAGTTGAACTATCTTCTGGGTGCCCCAAAGAATCTAACAGTACTTTTTAAAATTAACATATTTTCTCTCTAATTTTAAAGTCACTTTATTAAAGAAAAGATGATATATATATATATATATATATATATATATATATATATATATATATATCTTAGATGTATATTGTTTCTTATATCCCTTTGCTAGGTGTCTGCCACACCAACAAGTGACATCTTCCTCAGTCATTGTGCACTGGGTCCCCAATGCCTTCTAACCCCCCCAAAATCCCTTTAAAGTCCTTGGCTCTAAAATCTTTTATGAGACCGCCTGAGTAAGTTCCAGCAAAGCAATTCTTTATTCATCCAAATGCTATGTGACTAATAATTAATTTATCCTTTGGGCATTAAATAAATATATTTAGATCTTATTAGGGTTAGAACAGATAATTCATTGCCATTTTAAATGTTACTTTGATTAGCAGAATTATTTAGTAATGTTAATTGGCTTTTTAATAGATTTATCATAATAGATTTCAATATTATTTTTTACTTTAATGTAAATAGTTTAAATACATATAGTCTCCCGGCATACAAATCAACACTGACAGCTCTGTTACTGTAAGGTTCTCTTCACTATGATGTATATAAGATGATCTAGTTAAATACTATGCATATTACTAGTTAAGTAGTAACAAAAGGCACTCCTATATTGCTTTTCTAGTGTCAAACTCTGCTCTAAGTGTTTTACACAGATTGTTATTAATTCTTAAACCCTTGTGAGTTATGTTGTATTGTCATCCCTATTTTTACAGATGAAGGTATTTACTCGTATGTATTGGTATTCTATTTTCTTGGGATACATTTGTAACTGTTTCATTCTATGCCTGTCTTCCAAGTTTGAGTCTTCTGAATTGTAGCTGAGAAATCAATTACCATTTAGATATTTCTTTTCTACTGCTGACTGATTTTAAGAGTAATAACTTCAACAAACTCAAAGTCACTTATTATAAAGTATAAATTAATTTAACCAACCACATAATATTTTTATTTAAGTAACTTGGCATTATAACATTATATAAGTTATAGGTATTCCTCATTAAAAAATTAACATTATATTACTAAATTAAATTCACTATAAGTCTAAGTCTACTTTTCATCATAGAAATGACCACTTTTGTATGTAATTCACTTTCTTCTGACTTTTTAACTAAGTATCTTAACTTTTTAACTAAGGCATCAATGCTCTCATCTAGATTATTAGATCATTTTTAATTGGGGATTAATGGTATATAGTCTAGTCTTTGACATATAGGTACAACTTTTTGTCTCCCCTTGATGGGTGTCTGGGAGACAACTATTCCCCAACCCAAGGACTCTGCCCCATCATACAGCAAGACTCCAATGTCCCATCATTCTGTCCTTTTCCCTCCATCATTAGAATCCTTTACTTTGGTGTAATATACCACACCCAGTCCAAGTTTCACATTATATTTTACCTTGATATCTGTTCTTTCTTTCATTATTTACTATTATTATTGATTTAATAATGATCAATAAGACTCCAGGACAAGAGGGGTACAATTCCATACATTTCCCACCACCAGAGTTCCGTATCCTATCCCCTTTATTGAAAGCTTATCTATTCTTTATTCCTCTGGGAATATGAACCCACGATCAGTATGAGATGCAGAAGGTGGAAAGTATGGCTTGTGTAATTGCTCCTCCACTGAGCATGGATGCATTATGTATAAATATCTATGAAACTCACCTGTCCTATGTTTTTATTTGATGATATTAGTTTCCTTATTAATTCTCTGGTTGATGTGTCTGTTGCAAATGGTATGTTAAAATGCTGCCAGTGTTCCTTTCTAGTTCTATTGTTTCATAGATGGTAGTAAGTGAAATATTTTCTTGTACTAAGTCATTAATCATTATATAATATCCATTTTCTTGTTATTATATTTATTTATTGCCTCCAGGGTTATTGCTGGGGCTTGGTGCCTTCATTACAAATGTACTGCTCCTGTCAGCCATTTTTCCCATTTTTGTTATTGTTTTTGTTGTTGGGTAGGACAGAGAGAAATTGAAAGAGAAAGGGAAGACAGGGTGAGAGA
This sequence comes from Erinaceus europaeus, assembly GCF_950295315.1. Lineage (NCBI taxonomy): Eukaryota > Metazoa > Chordata > Mammalia > Eulipotyphla > Erinaceidae > Erinaceus > Erinaceus europaeus. Next base: position 172,936,791 of record NC_080162.1, on the reverse strand, counting down.
AAGATAGACACCTGCAGATCTGCTCCACTGCTTATAAAGTGACCTTGACCCGCTGCAGGTGGGGAGTCGAGGGCTTGAACCAGGATCCTTCCACAGGTCCCTGAGCTTTGAACTATGTGCACTTAACCAGGTATGCTGTCACCCAGCTTCCTGTAATAGCCATCTTATATATTAGATTTATTAGCTAGAAATCTGTCTTCACTGATGTAATCACAGTTATACCTCCTTGTCTTGGGTTGTCATTTGTGTTTTGAACCTGATTAGTATTGCAAACTAAGACCACTTTACTGTAGATGGTAAAAAGTAACATTTTAGCTTTCAATCCATTCTGCCACTTCATGCTTTGGAATCAATGACTTAGGTCATTTACATTTAAGGGAATAATTAAATACATGTATTACTATTTTATTTTTTTTTAAGATACTGTCTTGATTTGTCATTGTTCTGTTTTTGTCATATTTATTTCTCTTTTATTTTAAATTTCTCCTTTTGGGTTATATTTGAGAACCATTTCCATCTTTTTTTTTTTAAGATTTGTTTAGAGAGAGAGAGAGAGAAGCACCATTTGAGCATGTGTTTCCAGGGAGCAAATTTAGGACTTAATTTATCCAACTCTTGTGGTGTTCTATGCTGAGCCTCCTTTCAGTCACATCTTTCCCAATTTCCTGGCTCTTCTTTAATATATATATATGCTCTTACTAAAGTCTAGATGTGAAGTTCTTTATTTGCAGCCTCTTGGGTAGATTGATCTTATTGTGATAGACCACAGTTTTCTTGTTTTTCCTTTCTCCCCAATGTTATATAATATTGGGTATCTATTATCTTTGGGTGGAATTATTTTTAGTGTTATAAAAGTACTTTTAATACATCTTGAAGGGTTCCCTTTCTTTCAGAGTCTTGGGTATATATGATATTCTTTTTTGTCCTGCAAGTTTTCATTTGAGGAATTCTTTGGTAATCCTTTAGGAATTATCTTATAAGCCGTTCGTATTTAGATGCTTGTGCTGTCCTGTCCTCATGTTTGTTTATTTATTTATTTTAAACTTGCATATTACTTTATTGAGGGAATGTTGATTTTCAGTGTTGTGTCCTAGGGTTCAGTTTCACAACTCCCTAGATAGGTGTCAGTACATCTCACCATCAAACCATTTTCCTTCTCCATTACAGGACACTAGAACTCACTCCCCATTCACACTCCCCTTCCCCCTTCTGAGTTTTTAACACTTTAAATATAATATGTATTAGAGTATGCCAGTACATGTTTATTTTGTTCAGGATTGATTTGTTCCCCTTTTTGCCACCAGGGTTATTGCTGGGGCTCAGTGCCAATATGATGAAATCCACAAATTCACAGCTTCTGGCCATTATTTCCTTTCTTATTTTTTTTTAATTGGATAGGACAGAGAGAAATTGAGAGGGGGTGGGGAAGACAGAGAGAAAGAGAGATACCTGAAGACTTACTCCACCACTTGTGAAGTTCCCCCTTGCAGGTGGGAAGTGGGGTCTCAATGCTGGGTCCTTGAACATGGTGACAGGTGGTCTTAACCAGGTGCATCACTGCTGCTCCCCAGGATTTTTGTATTTGGATGTTTAGATCTTTTCTAAAATTAGGGAAATACTTAGCAATTACTTTGCCAAATAAGTTTATATTCTTTTCACTCTCTCTCCATCTCAGGACCCTATAATATGGATGCTGTATTCTATAGCTCTTACATTAGTCTCATATGTTCCAATTGTTCTTTTTGCTCTTTCTCTCTTTTTCTTTCTTGCTTTTTAAAGACAGAGACAGAGAGAAAGTGAAAGATTTCAGCACCAAAGCTTCCTTCACTACAATGAGAACTGAACTTGAACTTGGGTTGCACACATGGCTCTATCCAATTGAATTATTTCACCAGCCCCTTCTTTTCTTTACTAATATCTTTGAGTGTTTTAAACTGCTATTAAATTCTTTAGTTCAGCTACTGTATTCCTGAAGTTCATAATTTCAGTCTAAACTTTTTCATATTCCCATTCTTCTTCTTCTAGCGTTTGCCCTTCTTCCGTAGCCAGTCAACAGCGTCAGGTTGAGCCTGATGTAAAGTTTCGAGACCTCCTTTGAATCTGGAGAGGTGGCAGTCGTTGACTATGTGGGTCATAGTCTGTCTGGAGCCGCAGGGGCAGTTCGGGTCGTCTCTGGCTCCCCAGCGATGGAACATAGCGGCGCACCGGCCATGGCCTGTTCGATAGCAATTGAGGAGGGCCCAATCATAACGTGCTAGGTCAAAGCCGGGTTGACGCTTGCAGGGGTCTGTGATGAGGTGTTTGTTCTTTACCTCAGCTGACTGCCAACTCTGTTTCCAAGAGACTGGAATAGAGAAGTTCAGTGTAGGCATAGGGGACCAGATTGGATGACGAGACGTCAAGCGTTGGACAGGGTGGGCAAAGATATCCGCGTATATTGGCAGGTCCGGTCGAGCGTAGATGTGGGAAATGAACTTAGATGATGCCGCAACCCGACGAATATCTGGCGGGGCAATGTTGCTAAGAACTGGCAGCCATGGAACCGGGGTGGAACGGATGGTTCCAGAAATTATCCTCATGGAGGAATATAATTTGGAATCGACCAAGTGGACATGGGGGCTACGGAACCATACTGGGGCACAGTATTCTGCAGTGGAATAGCATAATGCCAGAGATGATGATCGTAGTGTGGAAGCGCTCGCGCCCCATGAGGAGCTGGCCAGTCTTGCAATGATGTTATTCCTCGTGCCCACCTTTGCTGCAGTTTTTATGAGATGTTCGTGAAATGACAGAGTGCGATCTAGAGTAACGCCGAGATAGACTGGCTGGGCTTCATGCCGGATTCTTGTATCGCCAAGCTGCACATTAAGCTCATGCGAGGCCGAGGCATGGTGTAGATGGAAAACAGATGATACCGTTTTTTGCAGTGCTAGGGATTAGTCGCCATTTTTTACAGTAATCAGATATCAGAGACATGTCTTTCGTGAATGTTTCCTCGAGGATGTCGAACTTGGATGCCTGAGTTGCACAGCAGATGTCATCGGCGTAGATGAACTTCCTTGAAGAAGTTTCTGGGAGGTCATTGATGTAAATATTAAATAGCGTAGGAGCCAGAACAGAGCCCTGGGGGAGGCCACTTGAGACAAATCTCCATCTGCTAGACTTGTCACCCAGATGCACCCGGAATATTCCCATTATTCTTATTGTCTCATCTCCTTTATCAGTAGCATCTCTTATTTAAATTAGCATTTTTAAGACTATTGCTTTAAACTCCTTATATAATTTATCTAATTCTATTGTATTTGAAGTCTCCAATGGCTTTTGTTTTGTCTTCTCATTTGTGGTATAGTCTTATGTTTCTTTGTTTTGCTAGAGATTATATATAAACTTCTCTGTGTTGAGTTAAACAGTTATATTTTCTCTTTAAAAATTATTTATTTTATTTGATAGGGCAGAGAGAATTTGAAAGGGGGAAGGGAGATAGAGAAGGAGAAAGAAACTGTTATACTTGCTGCACTGCTTTACTGTTAGTGAAATTTACTCTTTGCAGGTGGGGAGTGGGGACTTGAACCTGAGCCCTTATACACATCAATGTGTGTGCTCAGGTGAGTGCTCCACTAGTCTGCCCTAAGAATCACATTGTTATTATTATTATTAGGTATGTGTGGGACTTCTATCAGGATTATAGTTTACAAAATGTAATCATATGGTTTTTTTTTTAACTTCCAAGAGGCTATCATGTCTGCTGCTTAATATACTGATCATTCTAACCCTATTTAGATGACTAGAATTCTTGCTCTAATACAGGGTAGCAGTTGTGCAGTAAGGAGACTGCTATTAGAGGTTATCGTGGATTTGAGGCTCCTTAGGGGTTGCTGATGTCTGAACTAAGGCCAGCTCTTGAATCACCTGTTCCTCCAGGCTAGTTCCAGCCAGGATCTTCCTAGACATTTTGAGTTATCACTTCTCCTCAACTCTGGTCAAAAATCTAACCTGAAGATTCTGTAGACTGAGTCCTTCACAGGTTTACAGGTAGGAAAAATGCTGTATAAGAGATACAGATTTGGTAACTTGCCAGGTCACATTTCCAATGGCAGTCGCGAGTAGGTAAAATAAGGATTTGTGGAGTATAAAATGTGGCCTCCTCTACAGATCACTTTCAGCTGGGATGCTCCGGTTCAAATCAGAAAGCTAACAAACATGATAGGCAAATGAATGCCCAGTGCTGGTTGCAGGTGTGAGAAGAACAGATGCCCTGCACAACACAAAGGCTTGTTATAGGCCACAGTAGAGCTTGTTTAGCTCCCAGCAAGCTCCACCAATAAATGGACTAGAACTCCAAGTACTTATAGCCAGGGATTGCAGTCTCATACCTTCAGTCATCATGCTGCACAAGCTCTGTGCTAGCAACCAGAAGAACCAGCTTCGGTCATCCAAAATGACAGGGGTGTAGAGTAGTTCTCCCTTGAATTTTGGCTCCACACTCATTTCCTGTTGTCTGGTGATTGCCATACTCTTAATCTGTCTGCATCTCCACATTCATGCATGGATCTCTGGCTCCCCAGTCCCACTGCTTTGCAGAGGGAAATCTTTCTATTGCATACAGTTGGGAAAACATGCTCCTCTCACTGATGAAAGCCCCAAGTATCAGAGCCCTTGATTTGGGCATTCAAGTCTCGGAAGTGAAGGTTCAATATGATAACCTTTCTCTGTCTCTTGAGTCAGAATGCTCTGGCTTGCTCTTTTTTTTTTTTTTTTTTCCTTCTGCTCAGCTCTGGCTATATATTATAGTGGTGCAGGAGATTGAATCTTGGGCCTTCAAGTCTCAGGCATGAATGAATGTCTTTGCTATCTCCCCAGCACTGGTAAAAATTAAGTTACAGTTTTTCTTACCAAAGGCTCCTGACACCTCTTCCTGAAAATATAGTACTCTCGTAGCCATCCAGTCCCTGCTTAGGGACTATAATACCATAATTCTGTAAAACTAACGATGCATGGAGGAGGTGAGTCTGCCTTCCTTACCCGTCTTTCATCTTTTTTTTTTAAAAAAAAAAAAGTTCAGATATACTGAGAGAGACACTACAGCACCAGGGCTTCCTCCAGTATTAGAGAGGTGCTAGGAACTTGAACCTTTGGCCACAAACCTTGGCATGTGCCCTACCCACTGAGTTATCTCCCCAGTCTTGCTGCACACTTTAGATCATCTTGCGATTACTTATAATATTTTTTATTGCTGTAGTTATTATTGTTGTTATTGATGTCATTGTTGGATAGGACAGAGAGAAATGGAAAGAGGAGCGGAAGACAGAGAGGGGGAGAGAAAGACAGACACCCCTAACCTGCTTCACTGCCTGTGAAGTGACTCCCCTGCAGGTGGGGAGCTGGGGATCCTTACACTGGTCCTTGCGCTTTGCGCCACTTGTGCTTAACCTGCTGTGCTACCACCCGACTACCCTGTCTTCTATCTTGTTGGAATTCCCTACCCTTTTTTAAATACATTTGAATTTGTTTTTTTCATTATTAGATCCAGATATGGATCCCAAGACAGAATATTATCAATTTATAGTTTCATACTTAGACACATTTTGACAGTTCATCTGTAATCATAGAATAATTTTGATTATTGAGTCGAGAATTCTTTGATATAAAACAGCTCCTTTTTGTGTATATATATATATATATATATATATATATATATATTCTAGTCTTTTTCCCTCACTGTTCTCATGACCCCTGAAAGCATTGAATTCGCTGAGCCTGATCAGCATATGTACTTCCTTTTACTATCCTACTACTTCCTTTTACATTTCAGAAATACAATGTGTAACAAAGGTTAGCATTTCATAGATAATTAAATGACATTATCAATTATTTAATTCTGGCCAATAGACGTACTTTAATATTCTAAGTTCATACTTGTAAATTACAGGATGCTGAAAATGTAAAATATGAATTTTAACACTGAATTTTAAATTATTCCTCAACTTAGTGCTTTGCCTATAGTTAAGACAAAAGCAAGAACAAGCAGCAGTATTGTCACACCTTGCCAATGGAAACAGTTGATTTTTTTAGCACCGAATGGTCAAATATCACTTCAATGAGGAAATGATTTTCTTAGACCTTCTCATAAATTCTTGTGCAGACCACACCCTTCATCTTACATTCCTTAAAAAGAGAGAGAGAGTGATTGAATACCTAAAAGTCAACCTAGGGAACAACAAATTTATATTAAGAAGAGAAATAAAGAACAATGTCATAAGATTAAGCTTAGCAATGAATAACATATCAGCATTTCAGTCCCCAGTAATTTGGAATTTTGAGCACTATAGGAGAAACACTTTCAAAATTGATCTGTTACTACTGCAGAGGGTTTTTTTTAAAGTGACAATTTTTTATTCATAACTTACATACATTGGAATCTAATTTAAAAGTTGTTTTATTTATATTTATATTATCTGGGGATGTTAAAAACCACATATGGCTTTTTCCCAAGAGATTTCTACTCCATTGTTCAGTATTGAGATCCCCATACTGAAATTTCTACCCATGTAAATCTGTTGTACATTTAGCGATAAGAATTTCCCTTCCTTCCTTCCTTCCTTCCTTCCTTCCTTCCTTCCTTCCTTCCTTCCTTCCCTTTCCTTCCATCCTTCCTTTCTTCCTTCCTTTCCTTCTTTCACTTTCTTTCTTTCTTTCTTTCTTTCTTTCTTTCTTTCTTTCTTTCTTTCTTTCTTTCTTTCTTTCTTTCTTCTTTCTTTCTTTCTTTCTTTCTTTCTTTCTTTCTTTCTCTCTTTCATCCTATTTCCTCCAGGGTCATCACTAGCTCAGTGCCTGCACTACAAATCCACTACTCCTGTGGACATTTTCGATTTTTTTTTTTGATAGGACAAAGAGAAATTGAGAGGAGAGGGGAAGACAGACACCTGCAGACCAGCTTCACTGCTTATGAAAGGACCTCCCCCTAGAGGCGGGGAGCTGGGGGCTCGAACCAGGATCCCTGTGCTGGGTCCTTACGCTGCTTGTACTATGTGCTCTTAACCAGGTTCACCACCGCCCAGCCCCCAGTGGTAAGAATTTCTATAATATAGAAAGAGACATCCAACATGCTACTTGAATTTATAGTCATTATTTGTGTTAGCACAGAGCATAAAGAAAAATTGCCTTGTGTAAATTCTGTCATTCTTATCTATTGCCTAAAAGAAATGTTTGATGAACTGAGTTCTGTTTGGATTATTAGTATGTTTTTTCCAAGGTACTATGGAATTTTTTTTGTAGATTTTATTTCTTTATTGGGGGATTAATATTTTACAGTCAACAGTAAATATAATAGTTTGTATATTCATTACATTTCCCAGTTTTCCACATAACAACCCCCACTAGGTTTTTTTTTTCTTTTTTTTACCAGAACACTGCTCAGCTGTGGCTTATGTTGGTGTAGGGGATTGAACCTGGAACCTTGGAGCCTCAGGCATGAGAGTCTGTTCACATAACCACTGTGCTATCTGCCCCGTCTCACTATGAATTCTTGAATGTAAAATGTTAGGATATTTGCAAATACCCCAAATGAATTTTTTAGAGCTTGATTTGTCTGTAAAACTTAGTTTGCTTTTCTTTTAGTGAGTTAAAAACTAATCATGTCTACTCATACATACCTTTAAGGTTACCGTTTTTACATGTTGTTATTTCTACAAAAACAGTTTTATTACTTCTAAAATATATTAATATCATTATTATAATAATGTGATTATTACAATGTTAAAAGTTTAAAACATTATCTTCTTGGACGTATACTTATAAATGAATATTCAATGGACTATGTATCACTTAAGCAAGAACTCTGACTTTATTCTCAGATGTCATTATCTATTTGTATTTTTTTAAAAGAGACTCTTATGGAAATACTATAACCAATTTATCTATTTAGCTTTATTTCTTAATTTATAAGTGAAAATATGCTTACCACTACCATTTTCCCATCCACTAGCATTCTCTTTATTGTCGTCTCTTTGCCATCCCATTTCTGCACTTGATTCAGTGAACCTCTTGCCACTGTTACAATGCTCTGCAAAGACAAGTTCACATCATTGACATGCCTAGACTTTGGTTGATGAATGAAGCAGCAGCTCATTCAGTGTTGACTTTTATGAATTTCCTGAGGCACAGTCATCTCCTTTTTTAAAAAAACATATTTTTAATGAGAGCTAAAGAGAAAGAGAGGGAGAGTAAGAGAAACAGAGAAAGAGTGAGAGAGACTGAGAAAATGAACACAGGGCACTGTGTATTATGGTGATGCTGCAGATTGAACCTGGAACCTTAAAGGCTCAGGCATGAAAGTTTTTGCATAACCATTATGTTGTCTTCTCAGTTCACAGCACATTCATTTTTTATGTTGTATTGACTCAGAAGACACATTCATTTTGCCAATTGAGTGGAGTAGTCCACACTTTTGAATGCTAGCAGAGGTCATCTTTTCTAGCAGCAGACTAAGATGATTTTGAAGAGGAATTTTGAAGTTTACCTTTGCTTTCCTATTGTCAGCTGTGGTTTCTTCAAATTCCTGGCCTAACTTGAAGGAAATCTCTGTATTTTTAAAGGTGCTTTCAGTTCTGATGGTGATAGTATCCCTCTTCTTGCTGATGATCACCTTTGGTTTGGCCAAATTTCCCAGTTTTCTGGTGGCTATGCCCACACCTGAGAATAAAAGCAGCGTTACAATTATGTTTACCAAGTGAGTGTACCTAGAAGAGAATATGTCAGACCACATTCTACACACAGTTGTGGCCCAAGTGTACAGACAACAGACTGCCCAAAGATGCTCCTTCCACCACTCACTGCCTAATGAGAACTCACGTCCATGGACCCTGATATGTTAGATTGTGTTTTATAAAAGTGATGTCAGAAGATTTCAGAGACTAAAGCATTCAGTGCAAATATTGAAAGTCATTCACTTTTATCAAATCTGATCCTACTTTTCACTAATTATAATTTTGCATGGCTTGTTCTAGACATTAGGAATTATTTTAGTTTTATTCCATAAGTGAGATTGTTACATATAGATTCTCTTCTATGGTTTCTTCCTTGGCAACGTATCGTAGATATAAAAACTTCCTTGTGATTGAGCACTTAGAATCATATAAATAGATTCATGTTTCTAAGATATTGTGGTTCCTAAGTTCTGTTGGTAGGTAAAACTGCCAATCTGTTATTAATATATGAACTCTTATAAATTATTAGAGATAAATAACATAATATTTAAAGCTCTCTGCATTAAAAAAAAGCAAAGTAATACTAGGTACAAGTTTTATGTATTGTTACTACTAAAGATTTTAGAAATACATAACCTACTGAACAGAAGAAATGCTACCTGAAAGAAATACATAAAGGAAAGACTTATTGCATATAAATATATGCATAATAAGCTGCACATACATACTAAGTATATTGTATGTATAAGCTAAATTAGTTGTATATACATAATAAGTAAAAAGTGAAAGGCTCTAATTAAGAAAGTATCGTGAACTGTATTTTTTTCCTATTTCTTATTTAGGACCATATTTTCTTAACTAAATTATAAACTCTACAGTAGGAAATCTACCTTTTACCAAGAATCTACATTTTTATAAAGCCTCATGTATTCTTAAATACTCTAACAGCTGGAACAACAAAATTGAGGGTATTTCATTGGACTTTTAAATATTCTGCTCCAACTTCAGTTGTAAAGTGAAGTCCAAAAGTCAAACAAATCCATTCTCATTATTTCTCATAGTTTTCTAGGTGCCATGACATGATTTCATTCATTTAATCTAAAAATAAAACCTTTCTCTAAGCTTTCTGGACAGAAACTATAGACACTTGATAAGAAGGGTAACCTGAGGTTATTGGCATCATACCTAATCACATTAAGCAGTTCTGGAAATTTCCAAAAGCCCTTCACATCTATCATACTCATGTCTTACAACATTCTCTACAAACAATTTAAAGTTAAATATTTGTAGCTAATGCCTGCTTTTTTCTATGCCCATCCATGGTTTCAATGTAAGGAAAATCTGATGATCTTAGTTTAGTGTAACTGAATTTGAATTTGCTGATATGATCTCATAAACGTCCCGAGGTTCTGACTATCCTGCTTTAGAATGAATTTACTTTGTACAATATAAATGCTTGTGAAATATAGAAGAGTTAGAGAAATAATCTCTATTAGAGCAAAGCATTAACTTTTTGACTTGGAAATTCTAGTATCTTCCATACAACTCTTCAGTTGTTATTAAACTAACTTTCAGGGAAATGAAAGAATAGGTTGAATATGTTTCTTAAAAATAATAATAATAATAAGGGGGCCAAGTAGTGGTGCATTTAAGTGCACATATTATAGTGTGCAAGAACCCAGGTTCAAGCCCCTGGTCCCCACCTGCAGGGGGAAAGCTTCACAAGTGGTGAAGAAGGGCTACAGGTGTCTCTCTGTCTCTTTCCCACTCTGTCTCCTCTCCCCTCTCAATTTATCTGTCTCTATCCAATAATAGATAAAAATATTTTTTAAAATACTTTAAAAAATCTGTTTAAGACTGACACCAAACTAAAACCCTTTTAATATGAAACTACCCTTGAAATCAGTGGGAGTTCCATGCATTTAAGTAGCTGTCACTGAGATTAAATCTGCGGGTTGGGGTAGGCCGTCAGGGGGCCAGGCAGTGACAAACCTGGTTGAACACACATTGCCATGCTCAAGGACCTGGATTTGAGTACCCCATTCCCCACCTGCAGGGAGGATGCTTCATGAGTGTCGAAGTAGGTCTGCAGGTACAGCTATTTTTCTCTCCCTCTTTATCTCCGTCTCTCCTCTCAATCTCTGTCTTATCCAATAAAATAGAAAAAAAAAAAAATGACTACTGGGAGCAGTGGATTGTTGTGCAGGCACGGAGCCCCAGTGAAAACCTTGGTGGTAATAATAATGATAGTGATAATGATGCTAATAATAATATCTATCAGGGGGCCAGAGCTAGTGCATCTGCTTGAGCACATATGTTACTGTGAGCAAGGATCCTGGTTCACTTATCTGTGGGGGAGAAGCTTCAGGAGTTTTAAAGAAAGCAGTGCTTCAATTTCTCCCTCTCTACCTTCTCCTTCCTTCTCAGTCTCTATCCAGTGAATAAATAAATAAATAAAATCTATCAAAGCTTCTACAAAAACTCAAGTTATCTGAATGAACCTATAGATATAATCTTAGAAAAGACTAGCACTTCAACCTGTGTAAACTTCTTCCAGAATCTTGGAAAACGGATTAGAAGGAGATTGGCTTGTCACTTTCCTAAAAAAAAAAAAAAAAAAAAGCCTCTTTAACTAGAACAAAGAACATTTCTTACCCAGAGCTTTCATGTAATCATCAAAATGGTCACTGGAGACAAGTTTCCAGGTACCCAGGAACCTGTTGTTCATTATGATGGATGAGAGAGAATTCAACACCGATCTAGGTGAGATTCAGCCGATTTATACGAGATTATGAAATTCAGAAGATTCTTTTCAATGATGTCCAAAGCATGTGACTCACAGAGACCCAGTGAGAAAAAGCAGTGTTAGGACTAGGAATGAATAGCTCTTCAATTGTCCATTAGGATGAAAGAAAATTCCACACAATGTTTCCTTTAATCTTCAAAACTCAAGTTTATAAAGATCAATGAGAGTACTATTTAAACCTTCAAAAAACTGCTGGTCAATCTTACATTGTTAAAGAAATGCTTAGGTTTTTAAAGCTTTAGAAAAAAATTCTTTGTATTGACTTCTATATGAAACTAAATTATATGAGCATGTATGAATGGAAGTTGTGTGTCTAGGCATCTTATCCACACCCAATTGCAAGCCTGCAGAATAAGAATACTTACTGTAAGGGTGGAGAGCGAAAACGTCTGTGAATACTGTGATAATAACCTCAAAAATATGTTGTGGGAGAGAAATGCAGGGGAGCAGTGTGAGGAAGTATTCATAGGTAAGAAAGGCTTGGCATAATTCACATAGTTCACATATGCCAAGCTGGTAGAGTAGGCAGATAATTACTTCAGAGCACAGAAATTGTATTCATGAGATATATAAGAAGTAGCACTATAACATGGTCTTCAGCCATAGCAAGTATTTTCATCTCCCCAAAATCCTTACATCCTATCAGGTTCTTTTTCAATATAAATCTACATACTCTGAAGTAAATCTTCTGTTTTATCTTTTTTTTTTCCCTAGGGTACTGCTCAGTTCTGCCTTATGATGGTGTACAGATTGAACCTAGGACTTTGGAGCCTCAAACATGAGAGTCTCTTCGTATAACTTCTGTTTTATATAAAGACTTTTTTTATATAAAAACAATAGTAGAGGGCTGGGAGGTGGCTCATTCAGTAGACTGCACACTTACTTATATGTGAGGACCCGAGTTCAAGTCCCCTGTTACCACATGAGAGCTCCTCCTTGGAGGAAGCTTCAATAGTGGTGGAGCTGTGCTTCAGCGTCTCTCCTCTAAATTAAAAGTAGCTACCAGAAGTGGTAGAGCCCTGCAGGCACACAACCCCAGCAAATACATTCATGGCAAACAAATTTAAATGTACTTTATTATTGTTAGAAATATTTTTTATTTGATAAGACAGAGAGAAATTGAGTAGGAAGTTGATAAATGCATCATTACATGATTTCATCATTGTGAGGACATCAGACTCCAAGTTAACAGTCAATTCAGCAGTGTAGTTGGAGTCAGTTACATCTCTCAGCATTTTTGCTTCAGTGCTGAGGAATCCTTCTTCTTTTTTTATTTATAAAAAGGAAACACTGACAAAAACCATAGAATAAGAGGGGTACAACTCCACACAATTCCCACCACCAGAATTCCATATCCCATTCCCCTCCCCTGATAGCTTTCCCATTCTTTAACCCTTTGGGAATATGGACCCAAGGTCGTTATGGGATGCAGAAGGTGGAAGGTTTGGCTTCTGTAGTTGCTTCCCCTCTGAACGTGGGCATTGACAGGTTGATCCATACTCCCAGCCTGCCTCTCTCTTTCCCTAATGGGGTAGGGACCTGGGGAAGCAGAGCTCCAGGACACATTGGTGGGGTTGTCTGTCCAGAAAAGTCTGGTTGGCATCATGCTAGCATCTGGAACCTGGTGGCTGAAAAGAGAATTAGTATATAAAACCGAACAAGTTGCTGACTAGTTATGAATCTAAAGGTTGGAATAGTGTAGATGAAGAGTTGGGGGGGTCTCCATTTTGTAGATAGCTAGTAGGCATATTTAAGTTATATTCCAAAGGGCCTGTGGCTATACTAGGTTTTTTTTTTTCCTGAGCCTGAAATCTGATATGCAGGTGGATTCTAGTTATTGTCTGGGGAGACAGTTGGAAAAAGGACCAGAAAGCTGGATCTGGGAAGAGAATAGCTCCCAAATACGGGAAATATGTATAAATATTGTTGACTGTATAAATATTTCCCAAATATAAGAAAGGTGTATAAATATTGTTGACTGTAAACCCCATCAATTTGATCTGACCTGGGGCCCACATTCAGCATAGGAGCCTATGTGACCTCTGCATTCCTTTCATTGGATTCTCTAATTCCATTCCAGGTGTTTCACTTTCCAACAAAATCTCAAAACCAAGATACAGATCAGGTCCCATGACATAAGGCATAAATTCTCATGTATCCATAAATTAGGGCAAAGTATATACCTGAAAGCAAAAGTACACAATAGTCTACAATGAGTCAGTATGAAGTTCATAATGAAACGTCTTCTTAGATTTAGATACCCTCCTCACCTATTTCCTATTATACTTCCTTGACTCACTCCCAAGCTATCCTTATCAAAGCAAGGCTGCAAAAGCTGAATAAGGGCAAGAGACTGGCATACTTTAACAATGACTCTTTAGTCACTATCAGGCCACCCCATCAGCTGGGGCCCTAGTCAGAGAGTCTTGAGATTCCCAAACAGACATGACGGGCCTAGACCTTGAAGAAATCCCTGTCTCCATTGTTACCATTCATCTATATCAGAAACAACAAAACAGACTCCATTGTGGGCCCCCATATGACCTTGCCCTCAACTTGGATCAATAACGATAGAGAATGTTCCATCCTCTGAAGGGAGGCTGGACAACATACTCTATGCTACACCTGAGGAAGATGAGTCCTGATATTGGGGCAGCTTGGAATACCCTTCTGTGTCTAGTCTTCAGTTCTGGTCACTACAAGTTTTTCCATATCTAATCTAGAACCTCCTTTAACTATTGTTAGCTTTATTTTCAGTGAAGCAGAAACTTTAACAATTTCTTTCCACTGTTCTTGTTTTTCATTCTTGTTACAATGGCAGAATGGGACTTGTCAGGCTAAGGAACAATAATCATCACTGATTTTCTAATTTTGTCATACTTTAACACGTTAATTTTGCTTCCAGGTCAAGTGCTCCTTTTGGGTAACATTAACATTGAAGTTTTTTTTTTTTAATGCTTAGGCCTGATTGCACCAGTTTCTTCATTCCATAATCCCTTTAGCCTATGATAAAAGCAAGTGGTTTGTTTCTTTATATTTAATATGACATGACCTTCTTACAACACTAGAAATGTACATGAGAAATGATTCCAAGATCATTATACATAATCTCACTTGCATGCTTACAGACAACTATCCAATAGTTATATAGTTGTGGTAATTCTGGAGATAACATGAGTGGACCACCAGCAGTTCTTGTTCTTATGGACCTAATATTTCTTTTTTTAAGACCTCATCCCTTCATTTTTTTGGTTATTTATTTTTTTATTTTTATCATTTTATTCACAAAAGTGATTTATAGGACAGTTATTGACATATTGGTACAGTCTTTTACCTCCTTTTGATAGGTGTCTGCATACCACTCTTACCACCTACCCAAACCCTCTTCACCACTGTGCACTGGATACTTAACACCGTCCCCTCATCTCCTCCTAGTTCACAGTCCTTTACTTCGCTGTAGTACCCCTCACCCAGCATAGATCTTATATTCTAGTTACCAGTATTAAGCAAGCATTTAAAACAATAGAATATATAATAATGATTTTTACTTATTTTTTGCATGTAGAAGAAGTAATCATACCACTGCGGAATCAATTTCCCATTGGGATGGCTAATCGCTATGTATGCAGAGAGCTTATGGAATTTCTTAGATCTGTGATGTGCCATGAAATTGAAGATCTGATTTTATCTCCAGAACTCAACTGCTAGAGCATCCTGTGCCCTTCTCAGACAGCTATATAACAGATTTAACAAAGACTTTTCAGACCTTTGGGGAATATAGACCCAGTATCATTATGGGATGCAGAAGGTGGAAGGTCTGGCTTCTGTAATTGCTTCCCCACTAAATATGAGTGTTGACAGTTTGATCCATACTCCCAGCCTGCCTCTCTCCCTAGTAGGGTAAAGTATTTTTTTAAGGGTGTGTGTGTGTGTGTGTGTGTGTGTGTGTGTGTGTGTGTAAACCATTTCTATAACTTACTAAGTCACCAGTGAATATTTGATCTACTGGTTACTATAGTGACAATTGCCTAGGAATAGTTAATAGCATTTGTTCTGTTGAATAGTAATAAAGAGAGGGAGTGGAAGGAGCTTGCGACTTCTCCAATGTAATTAATTATATTTTTACTAGAATCTAATTCACACAATTTCTTTTCCAAAGACCAGTGTAAGGTTTTTCATCCTTATTCCTAGACAGAACATCTGAAATATGAAGTTACTCATCCACTTGGGAGGGAATAGAAGACAGAATTCTGTTTTTTCAATTTCTTTTTCATTGTAACAAGTAGTGAGCTTGCCACAGTTTTTCTACTCCATTTGCATTTCCTCTGAGAAAATCATACTAGAAATTTTAAAATAAGCTTAACTTCTTAATGTTTTAATTATGGTTTTATTCAGGAAATAATTATTTGCATCCTGTTGCCACATAGGTAGAATTTCATCCTTCATTGCTGGTGTCTGCACCGCCAGTCTCACCACCAGCTTATGTCCTCCAGCCCACTGCACAGTGGGTCACCAATATCCTTTCACTCCTCAACCTCAGGATCCCACTCAAATTCTTGTCCTTATTATAAATGACCATATCAAGTCCAAGTTTCACTCTGTTGTTTTGTCTTTCTCCCCTTGTTTCTTAAGTTCCTTTGAAAGCATTAACACAAAAGAGCCTTAGAAAACACTTTAGGACTCAGTTATTTGTTCTCTTATTGGTGACAGAAGAGAAAAAAAAAAACATTTAAAATAACCACTTGTAAAATATAATGAGAAATATCTCTCTCTCACTAGAAGCAAATATAGAGATAAAAATTCAAATAATTTATTTTCTAGGCAGTCAACCATGTTCTCTACTTTATTCCTTGATTATTCATTACCTTTTTTTTTCTCTAGTAATTGAGTAAATAAAATGAGGGGAGAAGCCCATGGTGGTAGTTTTCAATGGAAGAAATCCCCTGACAAAAATAGTTATGAAAGTTCACTTCTTCCTTTCAGAAGAGAAGTTTGGAATTAAGGGGAGGAATTCTATGTTTTTTTCTTTGGGATGAGAGAGGCTAGAGAAATAAGGAATGATCTTGTGGACATGTTTCAATGACAACATAAAGTGTTGCTCAGAAGAACTTGGACTGGAGTTGGTGTATTGCACCAAAGTAAAAGACTCTGGTGGTGGGGGTCAGGTCCTGGAACATGATGGCAGAGAAGAACCTAGTGGGGGTTGTATTGTTATATGGAAAACTGAGAAATGTTATGCATGTACAAACTCTTGTATTTTACTGTTAACTATAAATCATTAATCCTCCAATAAAGATATTTCTTTTAAAAAGTGTTGCTCAGATTCCAAGACTGTGGATGGCTTTTTGGTATGTCTGGGGTTATGGAAGGAATAGAATGTCTCAAAAATACAACCCAATTTCTATCTATACCCTGAACAGATATACTGGATGTGTTTGGGTTGAGATACTGAATTCAACCAATTGTAAAAGAGTAGGATCTTTACTCAGTCAGGCAGGCTATAAAGTTCCCACCAGACTACTTCCACTGTCAATATAGTAGAAATTCTGACAGTGCTTGCTGCTAGCAGTTGTGTTTAACTCCATGCAGAGTTTACACAGGCTCCTAGAATAAATATGACTAAACATTGGCCCTAGGTTTGATCAGTGAGTTTTACAGTTAATGATATTTATATACTCTTCCCATATTTGAAAGCTACTATCTGCCCTGATACACTTTCTAGTCCTATTCCTAACTCTGACACCATTTTCCCAGATAATACTTTCAGTCCGTCTGCATGTTAGCTGTCAGGTTAAGGCAAAATTAGTAAATTCTTGGGCCCTTGGAATATAACTAATATAGACTTCCCAGCTTCTTCCAACATGAAGACCCCAAATATCATCTGTTATATTCTTACCTTTAAATTACTGATTATTAAACAATTTGTTCTTTATATCTTAATGCTTCTCAATCACCAATGCAGTTGCTACCATGACTTTCCTGGGCAGAGTACCTCACCAATGTGTCCTGGAACCCCACCTCCCTAGAGCCCTACCCAAGTAGGGAAAGATAGAAACAGGTTAGGGATATGTATCAACCTGCCAATGCCCAAGTCCAGTGGAGAAACAATTACAGAAGTCAAACCTTCTACCTTTTGCACTCCATAAAGATCTTTGGTCCATACTTCCAGAGGGATAAAAAATAGGGAAGCTTCCATTGGAGGGATGGGATGCAGAACTCTGATGTTAGGAATTATGCCCCTCGTATCCCATAATCTTGTTGATTATTATTAAATCACTAATAAGAAAAAAAAATCAAAATCATGGATCCAGGCAACGGTGATCTGATTAGCACTCACATTATAGTCCACAGGGACCTGGGTTCAAGCCCCTGTTCCCTACCTGCAGGGGAAAAGCTTTATGAGTGATGAAGCAGGACTGCAAGTATCTCCCTATCTCTTTCCCTCTCTATCTCCCCTCCCCTCCCATTTGTCTCTGTCTATATCCAATAATAAGTAAATAAAAAATTGAAAAATAATTTCAAAGTTTTTTTTTTTTTTAAATCAAGATCACTCTCATTTTTCTCCACCTTATATGAGTCTTCGAAGTGACTTATTTATGGTGGGAGATCACACTTTTTTAAAGCACTTTCCCTTTGATTCTCCCCCAAATAACTTCTTTTTTTTCTTTTCTTTTTCTGCCTCCAAGGTTATTACTGGGACTCAGTGCCTCCACTATAAATCCACTGCTCCTGGAGGCCAGTTTCTCCATTTTGTTTTTGTTGCCATTGCTGTTGCTGGGTAGGGCAGAGAGAAATCAAGCAAGGCGGGGAAGATGAGAGGGGGAGAGAGAAAGACAGACACCTGCAGACCTGCTTCACCACTTGTAAAGTGACCCCTCTGCAGGTGGGGAGCCAGGGGCTCGAACTGGGATCTTTATGACGGTTATTGCGCTTCTTGCCATGTGTGCTTAACCCACTGCACTACCACCTGACCTGCCCAAATAACTTATTTGTTAGGCAGAGGTCACAGAAGTTTCTGGTCTGTGTGACATGGCCTTTTTTTTTATCTCGGTTCTACTCTTACTATGTAGGTGGGCTTAATTCCAGGTTGATTGGTTGGTATGGTGAGGTAGTGAATAGCTGGTCATTCCTTAACATTCTGATACAGCAATACAGGAAACTAACCACCAATCTGGTCTTTCCAACACAAGTGTCACTTCTTCCTTCACTCAGTAAGGCCCATATTAACATGCTTTCTTTCCACTCTATCTGATGAACTTACATAATCATTCTCTACCTTTTACCTAGAACCATATCAAGGTAACAGTTTTCTCAAGTTGGTATCCCATCATTCTCTTGCGTCAAGCATACATACTCACTACTAACTTTACACTCACACCTTGGAAGAACAGATTCTTCCTTTACCAGTTTCTTATCATGTCCTTAAATATCATACAACATCAAAACTACACTTAATTTTATGACTTTATTGAGCAAGTTAACACTAAGTGCTTCACTTTTAATCATGGACCCTGATGCATATCTTCTTCAAGTTCCAGCTTCCTGATGGTGAGTAGGTTTTCAATGAAGCAGACACTTCATACTTTTTGGTAGATCCTGGTACTGACAGTATTATTCATAATACATTCCTAAGGCAAAGAGACATCTCTTAGAGTTGGGAGGTAATAGTTTACAGTTGCTCTTACAGAACTGAAACACATGTATTTAAAAAAATATATTAAGTAGCTTAACTGTCTCTAAGACTTTGTGAGAGCTATCATGGCTATTACTGGGGAATTTAGAACACAGTACTTCCATGGTGGTGGGTGCTGTGTATAAATATACCTTATAATCCTATTAATTTTGTAAACTATCATTAAATTACTAATAATATTTTTTAAAAAACAAACTTTTTTCCCCAGACTCAATATTCAGAGAATGAAACAACTGAGAAACTTGAATGGCATTAATTAAGAAGAAGCATTTAAAAAATTAAACTAAGAGAGTACTCACCACTACCATTTTTCCATCGACAATTTGTCTTTTGATTGTTGTCTCTTTACCAAGCCATTTTTGAACATGGATCATTGAATTACCATCTAATGTTATGATGCTCTATAAATTCAGGGGGAAAAAAACCTCTTGGGTATAGAAATTCAGAATATTCTAGAGTACATGCTACTAGATTTATTTATTTTTTCTATAAAAAGAAAACATTGACAAAACCATAGGATAAGAGGGGAACAACTCCTCACAATTCTCACCACCAGAACTCCGTATCCCATCCCATCCCCTGATAGCTTTCCTATTCTTCTTCATCCCTCTGGGAGTATGGACCCAAGGTCATTGTGGGTTGCAGAAGGTGGAAGGTGTGGCTTCTGTAATTGCTTCCCCACTGAACATGGGCATTGACAGGTCAATCCACACTCCCAGCCTGCCTCTCTTTTTCCCTAATGGAGTGGGGCTCTGGGGAAGCGGAGCTCCAGGACACATTGGTGGGGTTGTCTGATCAGGGAAGTCTGGTTGGCATCATGCTAGCATCTAGAGCCTCGTGGCTGAAAAGAAAGTTAGCATCCAAAGCCAAACAAATTGTTGAACAATCATGAACCTAAAGGCCTTTCCTTTCATAGTATTCTCTAATTCCATTTCCAGGTGGTTCACTTCCAAACAAAGTCCCAAAACCTAGATATAGACCAGGTCCCATGAGATAAAGCATATGCTCACATGTATCCATAAACTAGGGCAAAATATATACCTGAAAGCAGAAGTACACAATACTCTGCAGTGAGTCAGTATAAAGTTCCTAATGAAATAGTATCTAATTAGACTTAGATACCCTCCTCACCTACTTCCCATTACAGTTCTCTCACTCACTCCAAAGCTAACCTTATCAAAGCAAGGACTACGAAAGCTGAATAAGGGCAAGAGACTGGCATACTTTGATGATGACTCTTTAGTTACTATCAGGCCACCCCATCAGCTGGGACCCTAGTCAGGGAGTCCTGAGATTCCCAAACAGACATCATGGGCCTAGACCTCAAATAAATCCCTCTCTCCATTGTTACTGGTCATCTATATCAGGAAAAACAAAACAGACCCCTTTGTGGGCCCCTATAGAACAGACCCCTTTGTGTGCCCTCAACTTGGATCAACAATGGTAGGGAATGTTCCATCCTCCAAAGGGAGGTTGTATAACATAGTTTATCTTCCACGTGAGGAAGATGGTTTCTAAAATTGGGGCAGCTTGGAATGTTCCTACTCATGACCACAGCATGTGAGCTCAGATCTACAGGGAGGCAGAGGTCACATAGGCTCCTAAGCTGAAGATGGGCCCCAGATCAAATCAGATCGATGGGGTTTACAATCAACAGTATTTACACCCGTTTCCCATATTAGGGAGCTACTCTTTTTCCCTGATCCAGCTTTCTGTTCCTTTTCCAGCCATGACATCACCTCCCCAGACAATAACTTGAATCCACCTGCATATCAGATTTCAGGCTCAGGGAAAAAAAAAAAAACTAATATAGCCACAGGCCCCTTGGAATATAAATATGCCTACTAGCTATCTACAAAATGGAGTACCCCCCAACTCTTAATCTGCACTAGATATATATTTCTTAACTTTTCTTTTTTAAATAAATGACACCCCTCTGTTTATCTATTGTATAATTTATTTGATAGGGCTGATAGAAATTGAGAGGGGAATGTGAGATAGAGAAGGAGAGAGAAAGAGAAACACGTGCAGCGTGATTCACCATTAATGAAGGTTCCCTTCTGCAGGTGGGGACTGGAGACTAAAACCTGGAGCTTTATGCCTGGTAATGTATGAGCTCAAATTAGTGTGCCAGTCCAGACCCCTATGTCATATATGATATATATATATACACACACACACACACACATATATATATATATATATATATATATATCAGATAGAGAGAAATTGACAGGGAAGTTGATGAAGAGAGGGAGAGAGAGAGACATTTACAGCCCTACTTCACTACTCCTGAAGCTGCCCTCCTCCCCTGCTCTCCAGAGGCAAGTGTTTCTTAATTTTTATTTTGATGTTATTTTCTCTAAAATCCTCACCTCAGTTTTTACCATAATTTAATATCAGCAGACTAGAGGAATCTCAAAGATATTCAACTAGTTGTCCTCTTCCCCAAGTAAATAACACTTAAATTATTTGTGAATAATTGTTCTCACCCACCTGACCTTTTAAACAATAACAGCAAGATCAGAAAGTGATATATGTTAACCCTTTCACCAACAATTAGTAAAGTGATTGACTTTAGAAATATATAATATCAAATAACAAAGCAAAAAACATAATTGTAATAAATCAAATTAGATATAAATAAACACCTTCTTGTGTCTTTTAACACTTTAAAAGATGTATTTATCTATATAATGGAGTAAGAGAATTGGAAAGAAAAGATGGATTTATTTATATAGTAGAGAGAGAGAGTTACACAGAGACATCAGAACACTGCTCAGCTCTTGCATGTGGCTGTGCTAGGAACTGAACCTAGCACCTTGGGAGCATCAAGCAAACAAATCTGTTGCATCTCCACTACCCTGTCTTCCTGATCCCTACCTTCTAGCTGTCTTCTTTCGTTTGTTCCTTCCTTTCTGAAAAGCCAGGAGGATTTTGCTCTTACCTTCACTTTACGATTGTCTGCTGTAGTTTCATCAAATTCTTCTCCCAGCTTGAAGGAGATCTCAGAGCTTCTTAAAGGACTTTCTGTTTTGATGTTCACCTTATTCCCATCAAAAGTAATAATGATGTTTGGCTTTACTAAATCAGCCATGTTGCGCATTGCAGCACTAACTCCTGAAAGGCAGGGGAAAAAACCATCTTAAGATATTTAAGAAGAGAAAGCAATCATTTTAGAAGCCATCTCCTCCTGTCCCTTCTTCAGTGTAGTTTTGCATAACATGCCACAGATTTTTCAATGTTCAATTAAGTCTGATTGAATTGGACCTACCATATCAGAAAGTATGTTAATTAATTGCAACTGGCATTTTGAAAAGCTAAATACACTTTTTGTTTCCTAATGTCACTTCTTCTTCTAGCGTTTGTCTGGGAATTAATCCAGAGCCTTGCGCATGCGCAGTACCACTGAGAGGTTTCCCAAACCTAATATTTGTTCTCATTTTTGAGAGAGTGTGAGGAGAAACAAGAACACTGCTTCATAGTCCCTTGGTGCTGTCCACGGTATGGGTGGGGGAGGCGTATTGAACCCAGAACCTCACACATACTAAGGCATGTATCATACCCACTAATCTTTTTCCTAGGCTGAAAGAAATTGATTCCTTGAGACTCTTATGCTTTATCTAAAAATGTACATTTTTCTATGGTATCTTTCCAGTCATCAGATGCTTGTGTTTAAGTTCATGGTGTTTTGCAAGAGTAGTGAAAGGCAGTGTTATTGCCCTTACTTTAGAAACCCATCACAATGTCTTAGAGAAGTAGAGAGGTTTATGTTAGGTGATGTGTCTGGTAAGTATCAGAACTAAAATTTAAAAAACAAGTTTTCTTTGCCCAAGCTATTTAGCCACATGAAAATGAAGAAGTAAAATGTTTAAGGTCTCAAAGCTACTCTAAAAGAATACTACGTACAAAGTTTAAACTCCGGAAAGTTCATAAAGAATTAGGAAAACATTTTTTTGTTTGTTTACCAGAGCACTGATCAACTCTGATTTATGGTGGTGTGGGGATTGAACCTGGGACTTTGGAGTCTCAGGCATGAAAGTCTCTTTGCATAACCATCATTCTATCTACTCCCACCTTTGGGAAACATATTTCTTATTACTCAGAAAATTAATAGTGTGAAAGAAAAGCAAGTATGAGAGAACACTGACTGAGTTTCTAAATTAAGGGCAATAATACTCCCTTGAACTACTCTTGCAAAACACCATCAACTAACTGTTTCATCTGATGACTAGGACGATACCATACAAATGTATATTTTTAGATGAAACATAAGAGTCTCAAGGAATGAATTTCTTTCAGCCTAGGAAAAAGTGTAGTGGGTCTGATACATGTCTTAGCATGTATGAGGTTCCAATAAGACATTCTGTAGTTACTTAGAGCAAACATATTAATATTTATAAGTATGTTTTGATAAAATTAAAGAATATAATATGATAAATTCTTGAATTTATTTAGTTTAGTTTTGCAAATGAAAGTTCTCCTAGTTAAATATCTTACACAACTTAATCAAATATTAAGCAATTATTGTTCTAGTAAGGAGTGATTTAGTTGTTATAGAATCAAGTCGTTATAATTGATACTCTTTCAGGGAGAAACTTCACTAACAATGGAGTGGTGTTGCTGGCATCTTGCTCTCTACCTCTATCTTCACCCTCTCTATTTCTCAAATACATAGATACATAAATGCATGATACCTACAAGAATAACTAATGCTTTTTTAACTTAAGAAAGAGCTAAAGCATGGATGCGGTTTACACTTTTGAAAAATACCCAGTGGTGAGATATTAATTGAGTAAAGTATTTTATTTCTCCAGTAATAAATTAAACTTTCTAGAGTTGGAAAACATTACTGATCTGAGTGAGCACATGTTTTGCCATGCATGTGATGCAGGTTCAAACTCCCAATACACCATATGGGAATACTACAGCATTAGGGGAAATTTTGATGCTGTGGTGTCTCTCTCTGTCTCTCCCTCTCTCTCATTTTCTGACAAAATATAAGCAGAATGATGAAGTCTCAGCAATTAAAAAATAAAACAAAAATTATTTTTAAAATATATCCTAAATGTTTCAAGACTTTAAAAACTGACTACCTATAAATTTTATTTGTTGTTACTCTGAAGTTATAGTTTAAAGCAATCCTTGAAATAATTTTATTTAGTAAATTTAGTTATAACTATGACTGTATATACCTTTGAAAATGGAAAGAAAAACTACTGGATGTAATGAGTGAGCTGGAAAAACAAGCAGGAAGTTAAAAAGAAGTATTTAAAAAATAATTAAATAGGCTTAAGTATACAGATAGTGACTAGAAGCTAGTCTCTGTGATCCTAGCATTCCCAAACCAGACAATTTTACTAGTAATAAAGAGAACAAATATCAATGCATAAAAGGATTATTTCATATGAACATATCCTAGAATCAAAATGGAAAGGCAATTGTAGGAAAAGTCATTGAAAATTATATGCCCAACTACATAGTGAAATGCATTCCCAGTATCAATGTAACGCTAATTCTTACCCAGTTCTTTCATGTACTCCTCAAAATTTTCACTGGACACCAGCTTCCAGGTTCCCAAAAATTGCTCAATCATGATGAAAAGTCTACTGAGAAGCGTTCCTCACAACCAAAAGGCAAAGAATCTGTGACAATTAAGTGTTACCAGTACCATAATTTAAAAGGCACTTTTGTCATGTGACATTTCTGAAGTGGCCAATGAGCAAGCAGCAAGGAACTCAGGTTCTAGCATTGACTCATTTTATTTACCTTCAAATTAAAAAACAGAAAAGTAATATGTCGAGTTAGATTTAAGTCAGTGACTATAGTTTCTAACAAAGAGATTTACACCTGAGGGTCACCTGATAAATAGCACTTGTGGGATGGAGGCAATTTTTATAAAGATCAGTCTTTTGAAACATGAATGATGAGTCAACTCCCAAGAAATACCCTAATAAGGCCTAATGAGCACCTGACCTGACCGAGGTATTTTCTCACTTGATACAAGGACAACCTTACATAGTCCGCCTCAGCTTTTTTTTTGTTTAGGCAAGTCATAGTGTAAGTGTACCCTCTTAATTAAAATAATGTCTTTCCCTCCCTTCCTTGCAGGCTTGATGACTGATACCGCGTGATGTACATGAAATGTCTATATTCTTTTGGAGTGTTATCTAGGGTATTATTAATATTATCATTGTTGTTAATCAAGAATAATTTTGCTTTGGGAATAAAAGTGTCAATTATCATGTAATTTTATTTTATGATTTGAACCCTAAAAGAGGAACTGAAACTAAAGCATGGAAAGTTCATCTTTGAGATTTAAAATGTAAATCTGATAGTAAAAGGTAGCACTTGAAATTATAAAGTGACATTTTAGGGAGAACATGTGTAAAACAAATGCAGTAACTAATTTAAATTTCTGTCCAATTACTTCTGAGATCATCTGGGATTCAAGACTGTAATGTCAGTCTATAGCCTCTGAGTCTAATCCGTCTTGAAAACTCAGTACCTGCTAAATCCACCTCTGCTACATGGATTGCAAGAGATGATTTCCCTGCAAGGTAAAGTTTCACTACTGGTTAGGCAATGCTGAAAGTCTCAGTCTCTCTGTCTCTGTATGTCTCTGTCTCTCTCTCTCTTCCCCTCCCCCTCCCACTCTATATACATTTCCCCTCTCAGTCTATGCCCTCTTGAATAAATAAAGTTTCTTAAAAAGAATAAAAATATATAAAGAAAACTAAAAAAGGAAATATCTGTTAAGGTAGAATCAGTATTGAAATATCTGGATAGCCCAAAATGGGAAACAAAAGCTTAGGGTTTTTTTTTTTTTCTGTTTGTTTGTTTTTATTGAGACCCATGCTTAAAATTAAGACCTATAGAAGTTTAGAATGTACTTATAGGAAAAATTCAACTAAAGAGCAAGTTACTAGATTAAACTTTATTAATTCAGATGTTTATCTGTTCTCTTCTTGAAAGCCAGCAAGTTTTCAGTGTTATACAAATATATCCATGTAGTGGTATGATACAGGTTTCCTACTAGTGCAACCATCCTGTTCCAAATCTCTTACCATTGATTGATTCAGAAATCAACTTTGTGGGCTACTTTAAAACTTTTATGGTCCATGAGCCAAAATGACAAGTTACATTCCTGGCTTCTTTAAAATGTCCTTACTTGGGACTTGGGTGGTAACGCTACGGGTTAAGCGCAAGGACGGGCATAAGGATCTCTGATCGACCCCGGCTCCCCACCTGTAAGGGAGTCCCTTTACAGGCGGTGAAGAAAGTCTGCAGATGTCTTTCTCTCCCCCCTCTCTGTCTTCCCCTCCTGTCTCCATTTCTCTCTGTCATATCTAACAACGACAACAATAATAACTACAACAATAAAAACGAGGGCAACAAAAGGGAAAGTAAATAAATTTTTTAAAAAATTAAAATGTCCTTACTCCATCTTCTTCTAGCATTTGCCCTTCTTCCATAGCCAGACAACAGCGTCAGGTTAAGCCTGATGTAAAGTTTCGAGACCTCCTTTGAATCTAGAGAGGTGGCAGTCGTTGACTATGTGGGTCATAGTCTGTCTGTAGCCGCAGGGGCAGTTCGGGTCGTCTCTGGCTCCCCAGCGATGGAACATAGCGGCGCACTGGCCATGGACTGTTCGATAGCGATTGAGGAGGGCCCAATCATAACGTGCTAGGTCAAAGCCGGGTTGACGCTTGCAGGGGTCTGTGATGAGGTGTTTGTTCTTTACCTCAGCTGACTGCCAACTCTGTTTCCAAGAGACTGGAACAGAGAAGTCAGTGTAGGCATAGGGGACCAGATTGGGTGATGAGACGTCAAGCGTTGGACAGGGTGGGCGAAGATATCCGTGTATATTGGCAGGTCCGGTCGAGCGTAGACGTGGGAAATGAACTTAGATGATGTCGCATCCCGACGAATATCTGGCGGGGCGATGTTGCTAAGAACTGGCAGCCATGGAACCAGGGTGGAACGGATGGTTCCAGAAATTATCCTCATGGAGGAATATAATTTGGAATCGACCAAGTGCACATGGGGGCTACGGAACCATACTGGGGCACAGTATTCTGCAGTGGAATAGCATAATGCCAGAGTTGATGATCGTAGCTTGGAAGCGCTCGCACCCCATGAGGAGCTGGCCAGTCTTGCAATGATGTGATTCCTCGCACCCACCTTTGCTGCAGTTTTTATGAGATGTTCGTGAAATGACAGAGTGCGATCGAGAGTAACGCCAAGATAGACTGGCTGGGCTTCATGCCGGATTCTCGTATCGCCAAGCTGCACATTAAGCTCACGCGAGGCCGAGGCATGGTGTAGATGGAAAACAGATGATACCGTTTTTGCAGTGCTAGGGATTAGTCGCCATTTTTTACCTAATCAGATATCAGAAACATGTCTTTCGTGAGTGTTTCCTCGAGGATGTCGAACTTGGATGCCTGAGTTGCACAGCAGATGTCATCGGCGTAGATGAACTTCCTTGAAGAAGTTTCTGGGAGGTCATTGATGTAAATATTAAATAGCGTAGAAGCCAGAACAGAGCCCTGGGGGAGGCCACTTGAGACAAGTCTCCATCTGCTAGACTTGTCACCTAAAAGAGGGACAGAAAGAATAAAAAATATCTGTCATCTCTGGATCTTACTTTCTTGTAGGCTATTTAGAACTGCTGTATTGATTGTGTTACCAACTCAAAGATGAAGCCAAAATTCAAGATAGCAGAGAAGAAATGTGGCAGGTGCTGGGGCCATTTGATTTATGGAATTCTTATAACATGGATTAGAATTTCATTGTTTGAACTCACCATTAAACTTTTGTTTTTTGGAATTTTTTTTTTAATTCTCGGGATTTATGCATGTGCTTTATCAGCACTCCTGATACATATTTTCCCTTTAAAGTAGATAAAGAGAGAGAGAGAGATAACACAGCACCTACCACATTTGTACTGGTATCGTACTAGGGTTTCAAATAAGGTCCTTGAGCATGGGAAAGTGTGCACTCTACAGGGTGAATGATCTCCTGGGGTTTTTTTCTAAGTTTTTGTTCATTGCAGTTTACATTCTCATGATTAGTGTGCCATTGTATATAATTTTACCTATCTGATTAATTTGGATTCTCAAAGCCATCAATTACATGAATTCTCAAAGCCATCAATTACACTATGTTTCCTGCACAGCATCTTTCCAGATCCAACTCATACATTTCTGTCTCTGTGAAGCTTGTTCACAACCTACTGATCCCTATTATGAGACACAGTTATACTTAGACATAGCATAGGTGTATTAGAGATTTTTTTTCTCATAATACTGCAACTCATTTTCCTCCAGATGTCCCCTGAGCTATTCTTTGAGTATGTGAAGCAAGGGGGAAAAAATCTTACCCATTTATGAATGGATTACAAAATAATTAGCAGTGTTTTTTTTTCAAGTGACAATTTCTTCATTTATGATCTTAATCTAACAGTGACTCAGGACATGTATTTCATACTTTGTCCTCTCCTGACTGAGATGGTTAGAGTCATTCTTAGTATTTCTTTCTATTTTTTATTTTTTTAATTTTTAAATTTTTTATTCAAGAAAGGATTAATTAACAAAACCATAGGGGTACAATTCAACACGATTCCCACCACCCAATCTCCAATCTCCCAATCCCACCCCCTCCCTGATAGCTTTCCCATTCTCTATCCCTCTGGGAACATGGACCCAGGGTCATTGTGGGTTGCAGAAGGTAGAAGGTCTGGCTTCTGTAATTGCTTCCCCGCTGAATATGGGCGTTGACTGGTCGGTCCATACTCCCAGTCTGCCTCTCTCTTTCCCTAGTAGGGTGTGTCTCTGGGGAAGCTGAGCTCTAGGACACATTGGTGGGGTCTTCAGTCCAGGGAAGCCTGGCCGGCATCCTGATGACATCTGGAACCTGGTGACTGAAAAGAGAGTTAACATACGAAGCCAAATAAATTGTTGAGCAATCATGGACCCAAAGCTTGGAATAGAGGAGAGGAAGTGTTAGGGGGGTACTCACTACAAACACCTCATCACAGACCTCTGCAAGCGTCAACCCGGCTTTGACCTAGCACGTTATGATTGGGCCCTCCTCAATCGCTATCGAACAGGCCATGGCCGGTGAGCCGCTATGTTCCATCGCTGGGGAGCCAGAGACGACCCGAACTGCCCCTGCGGCTCCAGACAGACTATGACCCACATAGTCAACGACTGCCACCTCTCCAGATTCAAAGGAGGTCTCGAGGCTTTACATCAGGCTCAACCTGATGCTGTTGACTGGCTACGGAAGAAGGGCAAACGCTAGAAGAAGAAGACTGCAAACTCTAGTGTACTTCTGCTTTCAGGCATATATTTTGCAGTAGTTTACGGATATGTGTGAACATATGCTCTCTCTCTCTCTCACAGAAACTGGTGTTACTCGGGTGAGACCTTTCCTTTCATAGTATACTCTAATTCCATCTCAGGTGGTTCACTTTCTAACAAAGTCCCAAAACCTAGATATACACCATTCTTAGTATTTCTTTGCTACTCTTTTTGCAAGTAAAAAGTTTTCTGCTGCTGCTCCCAATTGCTGTTAGAAACTTGAATACATTTTTAAAAAACACAGTTTCCTCAAATGAAAAACTTTTAAAGTTGGATTTGTCTACTATAGAATAGTTACAAATCTAGGGCTGGGGAAATAGCATAATGATTATGCAAAAAGATTTCCGTGCCTCATACTCTGAGGTCCCAGGTTCAAACCCCAGCACCACCATAGGCCAGAGCTGAACAGTGCTCTGATTTTTCTCTCTCTGTATCTTTTTCTCTTTGTATCTCTCTCATTAAAAAGTCAATAAGTAAAACACTTTCATTTATCTATTTACTTATCTATTTATTTTTAACCAGAGCACTGTTCAATTCTGGCTTATGGTGGTACAGGAAATTGAACCTGAGACTTTGGAGCCTCAGGCATGAGAGTCTGTTTGCATAGTCATTAGGCTATCTACCCTCTACAAATAAAACACTTTTTAAGAAGAATAGTTATAAACCTTATTTTCACAACAATTTCCCCATTATCTCTTTTTATACTAATCTTCTTTCTTGTGACATATAAAATACTAAGTAGATTTGAATATTACATTTTTCATTGCTAAGGGATATTTATAGAGTTAAGTACATACTGAAACTACTAAAGTGTTCTGTAGTATATTTCATAATTTATTGTTATGCATGTAATTTTTATCTGGAGCTACACTAGATTTTTTAAAATACTTTACTGTGATAAAATGTATATAATATAAAATTAATTATTACAACCAAGTTTTAGATTTGTGTATTTGCTTATTAATGAAAGAGAGAGAGATAGAGAGGGAGAGAGAGAGGAGGGAGAGGAGAACAAGTCAGATCACTACTCTGGCATGTATAGTGGCAGGGGCTAAATTTAGGACTTGACCACATATTTGCAAGTCCTGCACTCGACCACTGCCTCACTTTGCTATCCACTGACCGTAACTATTTTTTGTCTTTTTTTTCAATGTTTTTTTTATTGTTGTAGTTCTTATTGTTGTTATTGATGTTGTTGTTGGATAGGACAGAGAGAACTGGAGAGAGGAGCAGAAGACAGAGAGGAGGAGAGGAAGTAGACACCTCAGACCTGCTTCACTGCTTGTGAAGCGACTCCCTTGCAGTTGGAGAGCATGGGGCTCCAACTGGGGTCCTTATGCCAGTCCTTGTGCTTTGTGCCATGTGCGCTTAACCTGCTGCGCTACCGCCCAACGACCTTAACTATTCTTAAGTAAATAATGAAGCAGCATTAGATATTGTTTTGCAGCCACCGTATATCTCTGAAACTCTTTTTCTTTTTTTTTTCTTTATATAAGTTTCTTTTTTTTTTCCTTTTGATTTCAGTAATCACTTCATGAAGAAACAGTGGTTTACAAGATTGTTGCTATTGTCACAGGGGTGCACTTCCATACTTGTCCAAAATCCAAAACTCTTCATCTTGCAAAATTAAACTCTACACAGTGAGTAACTCCTCATTCCCTCCCCCTCCCTCATCTGGCAACCATTATTGTACTTTCTGTCTTCATATTTTTTAAAGATTTTTAAAGATTTTTTAAATTTATTTATGAGAAAGATAGGAGGAGAGAGAAAGAACCAGACATCACTCTGTGCTGCCAGGGATCAGACTCCGGACCTCATGCTTGAGAGTCCAAAGCTTTATCACTGTGCCACCTTCTAGACCACCATAATTTTGACTAGTCTAATGCTATCCTATAGGTGGAAGCATACAGTATTTGTCTTTTTTGTAGCTCACTTATTATTAACTCATTTATAAATATTAGTGTCCTCAAATTTTATGTTCATTATAGTATATGTTATAATGTCATTCTGTTTTAATAGTTGGTATTTCACTAAGTAACACAGTTGCTTAGCCTTTCCTCTGATGATGAACACTTTAATTTCTTCTTTATTAGTTGAATAACTATTGTGAATAATGCTTCTATGAACATGGGTATGCACATATCTTTTTGAGATGCAGGTCTCAATTTGGAGGGAATACATTTAGAAGTAGAATTGTTTGATCACATGGTAGTTCTAGTTAGATTTTTTTTTTTTTTGAGAATTCCAATGCTGCTTTCCACAGTAATTGTACCATTTCACATTTCCATCAACAATGTACAGGACAGTAATTCCTTAACATGCTCACCAACATGTCATTTCCTATTATTTTTTATCATAGCCATGTCAGTGGGTATGAGGTGGTGTTTCTCTGTAATTTTGATTTGCATAATCACTGATGATTAGTGATGTCAGCATCTTTTCATATACTTTCTGACCATTCTGTGTCTTTCTTGAAAAGATGTGGGTCTAAATTACTTGTCCACTTCTGTTGTTGTTGAGATTTTAGGGGTTCTCTCTATATTATTTTTATCATTATTATTGTTATTTTAAGTATTTAGATTTATTTATTGGGTAGAGACAGCCAGAAATTGAGAGAGAAGGGAGTGGTAGAGAGGGAAAGAGACAGAGAGACACCTGCAACACTGCTTCACTGCTTATGAAGCTCCCCCCCCCATAGGTGGGGACCAGAGCTTGAACCTAGGTCTTTGCATACTGTAACATGTGCACTCTATCAGGTGCACCACCACCCTACCCCTCTATATTCTCATATTAATGTAACAGATACATGACTTTCAAATACTCTCTACTTGTTGTGAAGTTCAATTTTTCTTCTTCTCTACTCCTCTTCCTCCTCCTCTCCCTCCTCCTTTTCTTGCTACTGCCTTTGGTGTTGTATTTAATTAATCTAATGCTGTGAAATTTTTGTCATATGTTTTCTTCTAGAGGGAGTTCGTTGGCCATTCTTGAATTTCACCACTCTGGACCTACTCTTTTGGTTAGAAATAGAAAGAGACTGGGAGAAAGATGGAATGGTAACACAGTACTGAAACTTCCTCTAATTCATTGGGGTTAGACTCAAACCTGGGTCATGTGCATGATAATATTCAGGATTTATATAGGTCTGGGTTGTACATTCAGGTCTTGGATTCATTTGAGTTAAATTTTCTATATGATGTTAAGAGAGAGTTTACCTTTAGTCTTTTTCCATGTGGCTATCCAGTTCTCCTAGCACTATTTGTTGAAATGACTGCCTTTTACCTATTGAGTGCTTGTGGCACATTTACTGAAAATCCTATAAACATACTCCTGACAGTTTATTTCTGGACTATATCATATATTTCTTTTTTAAAATTTTTTTTAGATTTTTTAAATTTATTTACTTATTATTTTTTATTTAAGAAAGGATTAATTAAGAAAACCATAGGGTAGGAGGGGTACAACTCCACACAATTCCCACCACCCAATCTCCATAACCCACCCCCTCCCCTGATAGCTTTCCCATTCTCTATCCCTCTGGGAGCATGGACCCAGGGTCATTGTCGGTTGCAGAAGATAGAAGGTCTGGCTTCTGTAATTGCTTCCCCGCTGAACATGGGCGTTGACTGGTTGGTCCATACTCCCAGTCTGCCTTTCTCTTTCCCTAGTAGGGTGTGTCTCTGGGGAAGCTGAGCTCCAGGACACATTGGTGGGGTCTTCAGTCCAGGGAAGCCTGGCCAGCATCCTGATGACATGTGGAACCTGATGACTGAAAAGAGAGTTAACATACGAAGCCAATCAAATTGTTGAGCAATCATGTACCCAAAGCTTGGAATAGTGGAGAGGAAGTGTTAGGGAGGTACTCACTGCAAACTCAAGTGTACTTCTGCTTTCAGGTATATATTTTGCAGTAGTTTATGGATACGTGTGAACATAAGCTCTCTCTCACAGAAACTGGTGTATATCTAGGTTATAGGACTTTGTTAGAAAGTGAACCACCTGAGATGAAATTAGAGTGTACTATAAAAGGAAAGGTCTCACTCGAGTAATGAAGCTGAAGGGTTGTCATTCCACACGTGAAGTCTCTGGACACAGTCTGAGGTGAAGCATGTTGAGGTGGCAATCGTTGCATTGGTTAGGTTGTGATCTGTGGATGCAATATTATTTGGTATGGAATGGGAGAGGCATACAGGAAAGTGGGCCCTATCCAAGGGTTCCAGGACTGGGGGAAGTAGGGGCTCTACAGTGGAGATGTGAGGTTCCTGCTGTCTTAGGGTTCAAAAAGACAATCTATAGTTAATGTTATCATCACATTATTTGGTAATTGGGTTAACTTTGAAAAGTCCTTTTGTTAGGGTTTGCTGTACAGTATCCAGTATCTTGTATATAGCTGTGCTATTGGATGCTTCTGATCTACTTGGTCTAGGCTTTTGAGAGAGTCCGCATATCAAATACACAGCCTATATATTAAAAAGATTCAGTTTGTGTTTTGAAAAACTTTGAGATATACAATTGATTTCCCCCTCTCATATTAATTAACTAGTGATTTATATGTCTACATTTTGCTAGGAGTGTACATAAACACCATTCCCACCACCAAAAGACTGTGACCAATCCCTCCCACCCACTCCCACCCCCCACTGTTCCAGGAAGCTGCATGTCTACCCCTCACCACAGGGTTTTTACTTTGGTGCCCTACTTAGAATTTGATCAGGTCCTGCTTTTAGTTTCCCTTTCAGATCTTCTTAGTTAACTTCTGTTGATGAGTGAGATCATCCCATACTCATCTTTATCTTCCTGACTTAGCTCACTTAACATAATTCCTTCTAGCTCTGTCCAAGATGGGTCAGAGAAGGTGGGTTCATTGTTCTTAATAGCTTTGTAGTATTCCATTGTGTATATATACCACAGCTTTCTCAGCCACTCATCTGTTGTTGGGCACCTGGGTTGCTTCCAGGTTTTAGCTATTATGAATTGTGCTGCTATGAACATAGGAGTACACACCTCTTTTTGGTTGGGTGTTTTGGAGTCCTTGGGGTATAAGCCCAGGAGAGGAATTACTGGATCATATGGAAGGTCCATGTCTAGCCTTCTGAGAGTTTTCCAGACTACTCTCCACAGAGGCTGTACCAATTTACATTCCCACCAGCAATGTAAAAGGGTTCCTCTGTCCCCACATCCTCTCCAGCATTTGTTGCTGCTGTCCTTTTTGATGTATGCCATTCTTACAGGAGTGAGGTGGTATCTTAGTGTTGTCTTAATTTGCATTTCTCTGACAATCAGTGACCTAGAGCAGTCTTTCATAGGTTTGTTAGCCTTTTGGATCTCCTCTGAGGTGAATGTTTTGTTCATATCCTCTGCCCATTTTTGGATGGGGTCATTTGCTTTTTTGGTGCTAAGTTTGCTGAGTTCTTTATATATTTTGGTGATTAGTTTCTTGTCTGATGTCTGGCATGTGAAGATCTTCTCCCATTCTGTGAGGGGTCTCTCTGTTTGTTTAATAGTTTCTTTGGATGTGCAGAAGCTTTTCAATTTGATGTAGTCCCATTGGTTTGTTTCTGCTTTAGTCTTCCTTGCAATTGGGTTTGATTCATCAAAGATATCCTTGAGGTGTAGGTGGGAAACTGTTTTACCAATGTTTTCCTTTAAGTATTTGATTGTTTCTGGTCTGACATCTAGGTCTTTGATCCATTTGGAGTTGATTTTTGTTTCTGGTGAGATAAAGAGATTCAATTTCATTCTTCTGCATGTTACAACCCAGTTTTCCCAGCACCATTTATTGAAGAGAGCCTCCTTTTTCCATTTAATCCTTTGGGCCCCCTTATCAAAGATTAGATGTCCATAGGTGTGGGGATTTATTTCTGGGCTTTCAATTCTGTTCCACTGGTCTGTGTGCCTATTGTTGTTCCAGTACCATGCTGTTTTGATGATCTTGGCTGTATAATATATTTTAAGGTCTGGGAGTGTGATGCCACCATTTCTGTTTCTTTTCCTCAAGATGGTTTTGGCAATTCTAGGTGTTTTTAGGTTCCAGATAAATGATTGTAGTGTTTGTTCTATTCTCTTAAAGAAGCTTGGTGGAACTTTGATGGGCATTAAATTTGTATATGGCTCTGGGGAGAATATTCATTTTGATGATATTTATTCTTCCAA
The DNA here is from genome assembly GCF_950295315.1 of Erinaceus europaeus. NCBI lineage: Eukaryota > Metazoa > Chordata > Mammalia > Eulipotyphla > Erinaceidae > Erinaceus > Erinaceus europaeus. The sequence continues at coordinate 172,901,070 of NC_080162.1, read as the reverse complement.
TCCATGAGCATGGGATATCTTTCCATTTCTTGGTATCAGTTTCTATTTCCTTGAGTAGTGACTCATAGTTTTCATCATACAAGTCTTTCACTTCTTTGGTCAACTTTATTCCTAGGTATTTGATTGATTTTGCTTAACAGTAAATGAGAGTGATTTCTGGATGTCTTCTTCTTCAGATTTAGTGTTTGCATAAAGAAATGTCACTGATTTTTGTACATTGATTTTGTAGCCTGATACCTTGCTATATTGCCTAATAACTTCCAGTAATTTTCTGCTGGATTCTTTAGGTCTTTCTATGTATACTATCATATCATCTGCAAATAGTGAGAGCTTGACTTCTTCCCTTCCAATCTGTATTCCTTTGATTTCTTTCTCTTGCCTGATTGCTATGGCAAGAACTTCCAATACTATGTTGAAGAGTAACGGTGACAGTGGACAGCCCTGTCTAGCCCCCGATCTGAGGGGGAATGCTTTCAGCTTCTGTCCATTGAGTATGATGTTGGCTGTAGGTTTGCTATATATAGACTCCACTATCTAGAGGAATTTCCCATCTATTCCCATTTTTTGTAGTTTTGAGCATGAATGCGTGTTGGATCTTGGTAAAGGCTTTCTCTGCATCTATTGAGATAATCATGTGGTTTTTGGCTTTGCTTTTATTGATGTGGTGAATGACATTGATTGACTTATGGATGTTGAACCAGCCTTGCATTCCTGGGATAAATCCCACTTGGTCGTGATGAACAATCTTTTTGATATGTTGCTGTATCTGGTTGGCCAAGATCTTGTTTAATATTTTGGCATCTATGTTCATCAGAGATATTGGTCTGTAGTTTTCCTTTTGTGTTCTGTCCCTATCAGCTTTTGGTATCAGGGTGATGTTGGCTTCATAGAAGGTGGAAGGGAGTATTCCTGTTTCTTCAATCTTATGGATTAGCTTAAGAAGTATGGGTATTAACTGTTTCCTGAAAGTTTTGTAGAATTCGTTTGTGAAGCCATCTGGTCCAGGACTTTTGTTGTTGGGGAGATTCTTAATAACGGTTTCAATTTCTTTGTGATTGGTGCATTTAGATTTTGTAGTTCTTCTTGGTTCAGTTTTGGAAGGGCATATGCTTCTAGGAATTGTTCCATTTCTTCCAGATTCTCTAGCTTGGTTGCATATAGTTCTTTATAGAAGTTTCGCAAGATTCTCTGGATTTCTGTGGTGTCAGTTGTGATATCTCCTGCATCGTTTACAATTCTATTAATTTGAATCTTTTCTCTTTTTTGTTTGGTGAGTCTGGCTAGGGGTTTGTCAATTTTGTTTAATCTTTCAAAGAACCAACATTTGGCTTCATTGATCTTTTGTATGGTTCTTTTATTTTCGATGTTGTTTATTTCTGCTCTAACTTTAGTGATTTCTGTCCTTCTGGTTGCTTTAGGGTTCCTTTGTTCCTCTTCCTCTAAGTCCTTGAGGTGTGCTGTAAGGTCGTTCATTTGAGCTTCTTCTTGGTGTTTAATATGTGATTGTATGGCTATAAGTTTCCCTCTCAGTACTGCTTTAGCTGTGTCCCAAATATTTTGATAGGTTGTGTCTTCGTTTTCATTAGTTTTCAGGAACATTTGAATTTGCTGCTTGAGTCTCTGACCCAGTGGTTCTTAAGGAGTATGTAGTTTAGTTTCCAAATTCTGTGACTTTTAATAATTTTCTGTTTGTTGTTAAATGTTTGTTTATACTCCACTGTGATCTGAGAAGATATTTGGGATGATTTCAATGCTCTTGAATTTATTGATGATGTCTTTGTGGCCTAACATGTGGTCTATCCTTGAGTATGTGTTATGTGGATTTGAAAAGAAGGTGTATTCCAGTTTTTTGGGGTGGAGGAGTCTGAAAATGTCCAAGAGGTCTAGTCTGTCAATCTCTTCATTCAATTCTCTTGTATCTTTATTGGTTCTCTGCTTTTTTGATCTGTCTAAGTGTGAGAGTGGGGTATTGAAGTCTCCCACTATTATTGTATTACTATTGATGTATTTTTGAAATTCTTTCAGTAGGTGCTTAATGTATTTAGATGGTCCCTCATTGGGTGCATAGATGTTAATAATTGTTAAGTCTTCTTAGCTGATTGATCCTCTAATCATTATGTAATGTCCTTGCCTATCTTTTATTACTTTATTTAATTTAAAATCTATAGTGTCTGAGATGAGAATGGCTGTTCCTGCCCTTTTTTGTGGTCTGTTAGCCTGTATGATAGTTTCCCATCCTTTCACTTTAAGTCTGTGTTTATCTTGTTGTGACAGATGGGATTCTTTCAAGCAGCATATGGTTGGGTTATGTTTTCTGATCCATCCCCCCACTCTGTGCCTTTTGATGGGTGAGTTTAAGCCATTGACGTTTATTGATATTATGGATTTAATGTATTGTAGTGCCATTGTTCAAAAAAAAAATTTTGTTTGCTCTGATATATTGGAAGTATTATAGTGATGTTCTTGTTTATAAGAGGTCTTTTAGAATCTCTTTCAGGGCTGGCTTGGTTATGGTTGCCTCCTTTAACTGTTGTTTATCTAAGAAGATTTCGATCCCTCCATCTAGTTTGAATGAAAGTCTAGCAGGATATATTATCCTTGGTTGAAACCCTTTTTCATTCAGGGCTTGATAGATATCTTGCCATTCCCTTCTGGCTTTTAGAGTTTGAGTGGAGAAGTCTACAGAAAATCTTATGGGTTTTCCCCTGTATGTGACTTTTTGTTTCTCTCTTGAAGCCTTTAGGATCCTTTCTTTATCCTTACTTCTTCTCATTGTGACTATGATGTGTCTTGGTGTCTTCATGTCTGGGTTGATTCTGTTTGGTACTCTCTGGGCCTCTTGAATCTTGATGACCTTTCTGTTATTCAGGTCCGGGAAGTTTTCTTCTATTATTTCCTCTAGAATGTTTGCTTCCCCTTCCTCTCTTTCTTCCTCTGGCAGGCCAATTATACGAATGTTACTTCTTTTGAGATCATCCCATATGTCTCTGTTGTTGTTTTCAGTGTCTCTCAATCTCTTTTTTAAGCTCTTTCACCTCTTTTTTTGTTTTCTCTAACTCATCCTCTGTCTGACTAATTCTGTTTTCTGCTTCTGTTAGTCTGCTTTCCCTTGCCTCAGCTTCTTTCTTCATTACAGCTATTTCAGCTTTCAGTTCTCTAATTGCCTGAAGATAATCAGTATTTTCCTTGGGGGTCTCAACTGTTGTTTCCCTAATACTGCCATTCCTTTCCTCCAATGTTGTTTTTATTTCTGTGATTAATAAGTTTATTATTGCTTGCATACTTTTCTTATCTATGGTTACTTCTGGCTGATTTGTAGTTTCTTTTGGGCTCTTGTCTTCATTCATTGGAGTAGCAGTTTTATTTTTTTTTGATGTACCCATTTTTTTTTTATTTATGTATTTCTTTTTTTTATGCTCTGTTGTTCCTCAGTTGTTGTGTCTTGAGTACAAGTAACACTGTACTAAATACCTTTATGACCATTGCACTCACCAACCTCAGGAATTACAGTAGCAACTGAAGCAAGTATTGAAGTAGTTTGATCACTACTAGTTAGCCAAACAATTTCTCAAGTCCGTGAAAAAATAGTAACCAAATCCCAGTGAAGAAGAAAGAGAAAAGAAAGAAGGGATAGCAAGAATAGACAGTTATGCAAATCTACTATCCACTGTATATTCTAGGGGTAACAAGAGGTTAAAGGGAACTTGAGCAGAGATACACACATAGAAAGTCCACTCTGAGTCAGATTTCTTCCCCAAAATAATTCACAAATTCAGAAAGGCAAAGAAGAAGGAAGAAGTATATGACAAGATTAAAAAGAGAGAGAGAGAGAGACAAGAGAGATAAAAGGGAAAAGATAAGAAAAAGAGCTGTAATTAAAGAACAGTGAAAGGAAATTCCCAAATGTGTATCAGTGAATTCAAAAAAGCACACTGTTTGTTGGTGTGGGGGCTGGGGTCTGTGACTTTGGAAGCTGTGGGATTAAGGAAGAAGGGATAACAAGAATGAGAAAAAGAAAAAAAAAAGAGAGAGAAAAAAAGAAAAAGATAAGAAAAAGAACAGTCATAAAAGGGCAGTGAAAGGAAGGGGTTTTTTTTTAATGTATTTATTTTTAATTATTTAATTAGCTATGTGGGGTGAGGTGGGGGGGTTGGCTACTTAGAAAGAAAAAAGGCCAGAGGTTTCAGAAGGGTATAGACTTAGAATTAATGATATTCCCTGGTGGGACAGGAATTTGGTAAAGAAAAGGACTGGTTATGGGGGGGGGCAGGAAGGAGGTATGCTTGAAAATTAAAAGGAAGAAAAAAAAATTTTTTTTTCCTTTTTTTTTTTCCCTTTTTTCCCTACTCTAATTCTTAACCCAAATTAAGTTATAGTCACCTCCTTGGTGTTGCCCCTAGGACCCCTTATTGGGAGGCCTGCTAAAGGCAGAAAATCCTACCGTTTCCAGGAGATGTGGTCAGAGCTCAGCCACTCACAGCTTCTCAGTCCGCCATCTTCCGGAAACCGCCCCCTGAAGCTTTTTTAAAGGATTTCTCAAAGATGAAAACTAGCTCCAAGTCCTTTTGATCCAATGAGAGCTGTACTCAAGGATGTCCTCGGATCCGCCCTCAGGGTCACAGTGGTCCCCGGAGACTCCCAAGAGAAAGCCCCCAAGCTACAGCGCTCCCTCCCGGTCCTCTGCCGGCCGCCCAGCCCCACTCTGCAACCAGCGGACGAGCCGCATTCCCGGGGCCGAGGACAGTGCCCGGCTCACCTGCCTTGCCTGCCACAGCCTGGGAAGTCTGGAGCAGCCCGCCCGCTAGTCTGCGCCACCTCTACTCTAATTCTTAACCCAAATTAAGTTATATTCACCTCCTTGGTGTCACCGCTAGGACCCCTTATTGACTGGCCTGCTAAAGGCAGAAAATCCTACCGTTTCCAGAAGATGTGATCAGAGCTCAAGCCTCTAGCAGCTTCTCAGTCCGCCATCTTCCGGGAACCCCCTTTTTTAATTTTTTAAAAATTTATTTCTTTATTGGGGAATTAATGTTTTACATTCAACAGTAAATACAATAGTTTGTACATGCGTAACATTCCCCAGTTTCCCATTTAACAATACAACGCACTATGTCATTTACTGATAGAATATACCACACTTATCCTATGGTTTTGTTAATGTCTCCTTTTTTAAATAAATTAAAAAAAAATTTTAAAGAATATACCACACAATTTAATGTGTGTCTTCCTTATATATTGTCTTCACTCACTCATTTCATTAATATTTATTTGAGTGATGTGTTTTAGGCACTTCAGTAATGTTGGGTACATAACTCATTTTATCTCCAGAGGCAGAGAGAAATAGCCTAGAAAATGAGAAAGATAAGACAGCTGGATGTGGTAGTAATATTCGATACACAAGAACAGACACATCTCTTGGAGCTGTCAAGAGACAGAAGGATTTAACCCCTCTTGGGCTTTTAGTAGTGAGGTGTAAGAAGAGAGAACTAGGGGACCAGGTGGTGGCGCACCTGGTTGATTATACATGTTACAATGCACAAGGGCCCAGGTTCGAGCCCCCAGTCCCCACCTGCAGGGGGAATGCTTTGCAAGTGGTGAAGCAGGGCTGCAGGTATCTCTCTGTCACTCCCCCTCACTATATCCCCCTTCCCTCTCAATTTCTGGCTGTCTCTATCAAATAAATAAAGATAATAAAAATTTTTTAAAAAGTAAATTTAAAATAAATAAAAAAAAAAAAAAAGAAGAAGAGAGAACTAGCAGAAGAATTTTCCCAGATAGTGTTATGGTGTTCATTTCTCTACTAAAATGAGAGCATCAACATGCAATATAATAAGTTTTATAAATTTATATTTAGACTATTTTCCTGATCCAACATACTGAGGAGGAAAAATTCACCTCTGAACCCTTTAATACATGATGCCCAGGTTTGAGTTTGATGCCTCAGAAATCCTTTACTCTAGGACTGGCTATAATCTCCAGCAGAAATTTCATTTGTTTGAAAAACATCTCCAAGGTCACTTACATCTCAAAGGAAATCACTTTGGTAAGAAGTGCTAGGTATTGAGCAGGGTAGATAGCATAATGGTTATGCAGAGACTCTCCTTCTTAAGACTCCAAAGTCCCAGGTTTGATCCCCTGCACCACCATAAACCAGAGCTGAGTAGTGCTCTGGTTAAAAAAAAAAGAAGAAGAAGTGCTAGGTATTTATATGTAAATCAAACCATAGAAAGTACTTCTCCGAAAGAAAATTTGGACTCAAAAGCAATTGCCAAAGCAGTAGTGCTTCCTTCTTGAATGATTCTTTAGAGGATTATGATTTGATTTGACTTAATTTGATTTGAGTTTGTGAAATGAGACTAGCCAGAATATCCCTTATATCTTGATGCTTTGCTCTGATATTGTAGAGGGAGAATGATGAGCAAAGAGCATCAGAAAGGCTGCAGGAGACTGAGTCAAGACTATCACTAACTTTGACTTTCCCAACATTCATTATCCCTAAAATTAAATTCATCCAGTATGCCAAACATTTATTATTAGTCCCTAGTAAGTATTATCCAAGTGTCTCCACTTATTAGAGTGACTACCATCCATACTCCAAGCAAAGGACAGAAGAAAGGAGACAATATTTCCAGGAAATTACAAAATGTCATTTCTCTTTAAGACAATGAAACTAAATTCTGAGAACAAATTTACATGTAATTCCTACATTTATTTGTCTAGGCAGGATAGCATAAACCACACCACCACACCGTGTCCTTCCCCTCACAGTGACTGACATCCATGGGGAAGCCAGTAGACCAAGGAGTGGTGTCACAACGTGGTCACAAGTGTGGGGGTCAGGACCCACACACCTGCAGGGAGGAAGAGCATCTTCTTTACATCATATTTTTCTTTGATTCCTCCTGTCATTCTCTGTTTAGTATGTATGTTTGATTTAGCATTTTTAATATAATTTTTATTTACAAAAAGGAAACACTGACAAGAACCATAGGATAAGAGTGATACAATTCCATACAGTTCCCACCACCAGAACTCCATATCCCATCCCATCCTCTGATAGCTTTCCTATTCTTTATCCCTATAAGAGTATGGACCCAGGGTCATTATGAGGTGCAGAAGGTGGAAGGTCTGGCTTCTATAATTGCTTCCTCACTGAACATGGGTGCTGGCAGGTTGATCCATAGTCCCAGCCTGCCTCTCTCTTTTCCTAGTGAGGTGGGGCTCCGGGGAAGCGGGGCTCCAGGACACATTGGTTGGGTTGTCTGCCCAGGGAAGTCCGGTTGGCATTACGGTAGCATCTGGAACCTGGTGGCTAAAAGAAAAGTTTAAAAAGAAGAGATAAAGCCAAACAATTTGTTGACTAATCATGAACCTAAAGACTGGATTAGTGCAGATGAAGATTTGGGGGTCTCTGCTTTGTAGATGGGCCTATTTTAGGTATATTCCAAAGAGCCCATGACTATACTAGTGTTTTGTTTTGGTTTTTTTGTTTGTTTGTTTGTTTCTGAGCCTGACATCTGATATGCAGGTGGAACCAAATTATTGTCTGGGGAGATAACGTCATGGCTGGGAAAAGGACCAGAAAGCTGGATCAAGGAAGAGAGTAGCTCCCAAATATGGGAAAGGTGTATAAATATTGTTGACTGTAAACCCCATCTATTTGATCTGATCTGGGGGTCCATATTCAGCTTAGGAACCTATGTGACCTCTGCATCCCTGTAGATCTGAGCTCACATTCTGTGGTCATAAGTAGGAATGTTCCAAGCTGCCCCAATTTCCTAACCCATCTTCCTCACATGGAAGATAGAGTATGTTGTCCAGCCTCCCTTTGTTGGTTGTTCCATCCTCCCATCGTTGTTGGTCCATGTTGAGGGCAAGTTCCTATGGAGGCCCACAGAGGGGTCTGTTGTGTTGTTCCTGATAGAGATGACCAGTAACAGTGGAGAGAGGGATTTATTTGAGGTCTAGGCCAATCTTGTTTAATATTTCTTTAATTCTCTATGAACTAGTAAGAGCAATGAACATTTTATTATACATTATAATGAAAATTTGCTATTTGAATGGAAGCACTGAAACTCACCTGTCACTCCTGGTGTGATGATTCTTTTGTTGTAAACAGTCACTGACTTCTATAGAACATTGGGACAGATGCAGTAGTTTGCTTTTCTCTTTTTGCCTTACAGTGGTTGCACACTTTTCAAAAATTTTGTTTAGTGGGCAGTCTTTGTAACAATGAGAAAACATTGAGGCAGAGTATTAGATTGTAATTTTGGATGAAACCCATGCTAATAATCCCAGCTGACAGCTTTGAATAAACTCTACTAGCACTGTGTAGAGTGCATTAACCATCTGTCATAGCATCAAAGCTCATAGATATCTCCTTAATTTCACACTACTACCATTACCCCATCTCTCATACACCCAAAGTCAAATTTAAAGAGGTCACACATTGCACTCAGAGTATCTGCATAGTAGTTCTTAAACTGTATACTGTCATGGAGGTGACGGCTACATTTGGTCTTCTAAAAATCTCCCATTTTAATGTACTTCAGGCAAATTTTCTGAAGATTTTGGTTTGGTTATCAAGAAAATTTAGTGCTGGATATGGGAGATAGCATAATAGTTATGCAAAGAGACTCTCATGTCTGAGGCTCCAAGGTACCGAGTTCAATCTCCTTAGCATAAAATTTATTTTAATGAAAAAAAAAAAAAGAAAGGTCACTCCAAAGTAGTAGGTGTGACTTAGATAGGAAGAGAAGGTAGGACCAGAGAAAAATAGGTAAATATATATACATATATTTGAATAGTTATAGAAATAATAGTCAACCCATATTTGTGTTCTTAGGAGAAATAACAGTTTCTTTTCCAGTGGAGGGAATGGGGAAACAGAACTCTGGTAGTAGGAAAGGTTTGGAATTATACTCCTCTTATAATTTTGTTCATCAACATTAAATCACTAACATTTTTTTAAAATGTCAAACAAAAAAATCATTTTAAGACACTCATTTGAATATATTAAGGTAAAGCAAATATTTTGGTCTGTGATATTTGCACATTGAAACCAAAATGAATAAAATGAGTTTGCATTCTCAGAAAGCAAAGGTGCTAAGGCAGTAGCACTTCCATCCGAAATGATTTAATGCTTGCAGAGTTGTTTCTTTTTTTTATTTTATTAAAATAGAAATGACTAGAAAATGCCATGTTTTGGGGCCAGGTTCTGGTGCACCTGGTTGAGCGCACATGTTACAGTGTGCAAAGACCTGGGTTCAAGCCCCCAGTCCCCACCTGCAGGGGGAAAGCTTTACAAGTGGTGAAACAGGGCTGCAGGTGTCTCTCTGTCTCTCTCCCTTTCAATCTCCTCCTTTCCTCTCAGTTTTTGACTGTCTCTATCCAATAAATAAATCAAGATGAGAAAATAAAAAATAAATAAAAAGAAAATGCCATGTTTTGACTTTTGCTCTAACTTTGTAGACTGAGAGTGCAGATAATATGGTCATAGAAGAAATAAAAGAGGAAGAGGAAAAGGAACCAACATGGTCTCTGGCCCTGAGGGAATATCAGGAACAAGAGCAGAGCATCCCTCCTCCAGAAAATAAAGTCAACCTATTGATGGAGGCAATAATGGTGAGACACAGAGTGGAGCTGACCAAGGTGCTGTCTTTGTGTCTCTGGGGATGTCCTGAGAGGATTTTGATCAGGATAGTGAATTGTTCTGTACCCAGTTGAACTATGCTCTCACGTTACTGCACATCAGTCCACAATAGTTTGGATTTGCTTTCAGTGCTCTGGCCAGAGGTTGAAATGCTTCTGAAATCTCAAACCTTTCTAGCTTTTTTAAATTCCTAGATTAACTTCCTTCTAGTTTTGCCAGTTGTTCACTGTTATTTCCCAGTGTGTTTATTCCATGAGTCACTGCTTCTTAGAGTCACAGAAACCCACAACTTCAAGCTAGAGACAGACTGAGATGTGGTAACATGTTTTCATATGAATTGTTTATTGAGCTATTCAACAGGTATTAGGTGATAAGAGCTTGACAAGGCAAGGGGAGTTTGAGGAAGAGAAAGAGAGATACCTATAACACTGGTTCATGCCTAGTGAAGCTTCCCTCCCTAAAGGTATGGATAGGGAGCTTGGACCTAGATCTTTGCAAGTGACAGAATATTTGCTCAACTGGGTACACCACTACCCATACTCATGATATATCTTAAGCAGCAGCTTTGAAAACTCCTACTGTACGCCAGTTCTACTCAGCTGAGCTCTCACAGTCTTTCTTATCATTGAATCTCACAGATTTCCCTGTGGAATCTGACCATTCTTTTACTATCTCACAGACATGCCCAGTCAGACACCATAGAGACATGCCGAATAGAGACACGTCTGTTACACTCAAGGCTGCAGATCAAATAGTGAAGTTCAACTTATCTCATAAAATTTTAACCACTCAGGTCTCCTGCCAGCTAGTATTTCTAAGATAATATTAGTCTGCTGTTAACTCATATAACATATATCTTCTTCACCTTTAAGATTGTAGCCAGAATCAAAGCAGAGAATGCAGTGGCAGCTTGTAAGTTGACACCTATTTCCTCCTTGGATTTCTTCTCTCTTAAAGCATGGAGCTCTGGTGAACTCATCAACTCAAGAGAATGAGGAGTAAGGACTCTGGTACAACACCATTTGTCATCAGGTTCCAGATGCTGCCATGGTGCCAACCAGACTTCCCTGGGCAGATGACCCAGCCAATGTGTCTTGGAGCCCTGCTTCCCCAGAGCCCCACCTCACTAGTGAAAGAGAAAGGCAGGCTGGGAGTGTGGATCGACCTGTCAATGCCCATGTTCAGCAGGGAAGCAATTACCTTCCTTCGTCTTCATCCAATAATGCCCCTTGGTCCATACTCCCAGATGGTTAAAGAATAGGAAAGCTGGGAGTCGGGCGGTAGTGCAGCGGGTTAAGCACACGTGGTGCAAAGCACAAGGATCGGTCTAAGGATCCCGGTTCAAGCACCCGCTCCCCACCAGCAGGGGAGTCACTTCACAAGCAGTGAAGCATATCTGCAGGTATCTATCTTTCTGTCCCCTTCTTTGTCTTCCCCTCCTCTCTCCATTTCTCTCTGTCCTACCCAACAACAAAGACATCAATCATAACTACAACAATAAAACAACAAGGGCAACAAAATGGAATAAATAATAATAAATAAAGATTTTTTTAAAAAGAATAAGAAAGCTATCAGGGGAGGGGATGGGATATGGAGTTCTGGTGGTAGAAATTGTGTGGAGTTGTACCCCTCTTATCTTATGGTTTTTGTCAGTGTTTCCATTTTATAAATAAATTTTAAAAAAGAAACAGGCTGGGGATATGAATCAACCTGTCAACACCCATGTTCAGTGGAGAAGCAGTTACAGAAGCCAGACCTTCCACCTTCTGCAGTCCATAATTATGCTGGGTCCATGTTCCCAGGGGGATAAAGAATAGGGAAACTTCCAATGGAGGGGAGGGGATAAAAAAATCTGGTCATGGGAATTGTATGGAATTGTACCCCTCTTATCCCACAGTCTTGTCGATCATTATTAAATCAGAAACAAACATGCTTGTCTTGTAGTTTTCCAATTCTGAGATCCATGAGTCCTTTCTTGGAGAGGATGGAGGGGTATAAAAAAAATGCTAGCACTGAATCTGTTAGAATGACATTGTCCTTATGCCCACTGCTGCTGCATGGTTGACAGTGAGCTAGTGAGCTCCAGTGGAAAAATTGTCAGTTTTAGCAAAACTTCCTGTCTTCAGCTTATAGACACTGACTTTTTCAGAGCTCACTTTTGTTCTGGGCCCACTTGCCATGTTCCCAACATGTTTCTGAGGTTCCATCCTAGGGGCAGTGAGTCTTCCCTGGTGCCTTGTGCTTTTTATTGTCTTTATTTATTTGTTGGATAGAGACAGACAGAAATTGAGAGGACTAGGGGGAGATAGAGAGGAAGAAAGACAGAGAGACATCTGCAACACTGCTTCACCCCTTGCAAAGCTTCCCCTCTGCAGGTGGTGGCTGGGGGCTCAAATCTCGGTCCTTGGCTGTGGTGATGTGTGTGCTTAACTAGGTGTGCCACCAGCACCACCTCCCCTGCTTGTGCTTTTTATACTGCCAGAGTTCCATGTGATCTTGGGGGGCTTCCAGTTTTTGTTTGTTTGTTTGTTTGTTTGTTTTAATAAACTCCTTATCAAAGTATTGCCTGTAGAGTATTTGTTCTCTCCCAGCAGTGCTCCATGAAGGGCACAGAGCTCACTTGACACTGTGACTGGTCTCCATTGCTCTCCATTCAGGACCAGTCACACTCAGAGAGCTTATTGGAGTTACTCAAAGGAGTTGGATTCTCTGCCCCCACTGAGGAAGGGATCCTCACATGGGGGTCAGATGCTGTCTAGTTTAGATTTTGCAGCCAAGGTCCTCCTTGGACAGATTCCAAATCAGAGAGGCTCTCAGCTCCCCAGATAACTCTCCAATGAAGCATCCTGGAGAGCTTCCATGCCTTCTGCTTCACGCATTTTGTGCAGAAAGGAGTGGGAATATTTGTTGTCAAGTTGAAGAGCTAATGCCAACAGTGTGGAATATTCTAATTTATCGGGGTGAAATGTTAACTTTGGTGAGACAATTTTAAGAGATGTTTCAGCTGTCCTCAAAGCTTGCCTTAAGTCCCCCTGAGCCATCTCTGCTTCCCTGGGAACCACTCAAGGCCTATCCACAGACCCCAGCTAAAGAAGTTCTTCTGACCTTCCACCTAGAGCTTCTTACAGAGTATGAGTATCAGATATTTACAATAATGTCACAAGCAGCAGCTCAGAAAGCGGTCTGGGTAGCCCCAGCAACTGTATTGCCCATTGGACTGGGGGGTTGCCATGTGTGCCTGCTTTGTACTTCATCCTCATTCCCATAGGAGGTTTCTCCAGGAAGCAAATCTAAGATCAATGTTTATTCAGTGAGTGCAAACATGGACCAAAGAGTCATTCACCAGAGTATCTGCTAGAGTAACTCAACTCTCAGTGATAGAAAATGTTCCCTCTGTTATGTGCATTTTGGTGTGTTGTTTAGTCAACCTTAGCTTTTAGAACTTTAGTCTACGTGCAAATTCTTTCAGTTGTTCACAAAAGCACTGGAATTGGCTCTCTGTTTTTCTCTCACTTTCCTCACAGGTGATAGTTCTGACACAGAGAGTTCCTCTAAGGCAGGCTGGGAATAAGCCAGAGGAGCAAACATAACCAGCCTTTAAAAAAAAAGTAAGATGTGACTGTCCTTCTCACAGGTGTTTATAATGAGTCAGCTTTTTAAATAAAATGTATGTATTAAATATTATATTTAATTATGCAAGTACATTATTTATTGAAAGAGTAACTGAAAGCCTTTATTAGACTGTATTTTCTGGAGGTCAAAGAACATTCACGAGATTCTGAAAAGACTGGAGTCTAAACTCCCTGATTGTCTCTATCTGCAGCAAGTGTCCTAGTGCCAAGTTGGGTTTTGACCTCATTTGAATTCTGGTTCTTGCACAGATTAGCTCTGGGGCAATGAGAAACTCACCCTCATTCCTTTGGCTTAGTTTTTTAGACTAGTAAGCCATCCCACATTGGCCTTAATGAGTATTCAATTTACATATTTGCACATCAGCATAAATACACATAACGTGAGTTAAGAAGTGCTAGGTAAAGTGCCTGTAACTGTCATTAGACATCAGGGTGACTTCTTCCCACCATTGAGAAATAAGTGTTAATACTGTGAACTAACAACATCTATATCCTTTTTGTCTATTTTAGATAATTAGATTCCATGGAGATTTCACTTGGACTGAAAAAATAATTCTGGGACCAGGTGGTGGCACACCTGTTTAAGCAGACACATTACAGTGTTCAAGGAGCTGAGTTCAAGCCCTTGCTCGCCAACTGTAGGGGGAAAAGCTTCAGAACTGGTGAATCAGGGCTTCAGGTATCTCTCTGCCTCTTTCCCTCTCTACCTCCTCCTCCTTTTTCAGTTTCTCTCTGTCTCTACCCAATAATAAATAGATAAATAAATAAATAAAATATTATTTTAAAAAGTCCTGCGTCAGGAAGAAAGCAATATATATCTTTCATGCCTAAGGCTCTGAGGTTCCAGGTTCAATCCTTGGCATCATCATAAGCCAGAACTGAGCAGTGTTTGGTTAAAAAATTATTTTCTTAAGTTTTAAAAGTAAAAACAAAATTTTCCAGACCATTTTTGACATATTATTTGAATAGAAATCTACACTGTTTAAAAAAAAGAAAAAATTGGAAAACACCATAATAATATTTGCACTATTACTCATTAAAAGACTGTCACTTCTATTCTGTGATAAATATTGTGGGATGATTCAAACTTCATTTTTGAGTTATTTTAAACATGTCTTGGTGTAAATATTTAAAATGATTAAAATTTATTGAACTTTTCAGATTAAAAATTGGAAGTATGAAATGATAGCCTTTGGACCAGCTGGCTGTGCAAAATCCACTACGTTCAAAACTACCTTAGACAGAAAAGCACCAATTTGAAGGGAAATATGCACCACTGAGTTTATAGAACCACTATTTATAATAGCCAAAGAATGGGAGCAGCCTAAATGTCCATCAGCAGGTGACTGAGTAAAGAAGTTAGGAGATATATTCTTGATTGAATATGACTCTGCAATAAAAAATATAGTATTGTTTCTTTGGGGGCAAAAATGGGTGGGTCTGGAAGTGATTATGCTTAGCAAAATAAGAGATGAAAGACAATTCCTGAATGGTTTCACTCACATAGAATTTAGAGAGTTGAAACACATGAATTTGCAAAAAATTTAAAAAATTAACGAACAGAAGGAGTAAACAAACTGTCTCTAAGACTTTGTGAGTACCTTAGAGGTTATCATTGGGATGATGGAGACAAAGAACTTTGGTGGTGGGTATGGTAAGGAACTCTAATATCAAAATCTTGTAAACCTCTACAAAATTACTAATAATTTTTTTTTAATCTTGGGTTTTAAGAGGTGGCTACCTAATTGTAGACATGCTAAAGACTTCAACTCAAGAACAAAGCATGTTTCTATATTCTGTTTAAGGTATGAAAGAACAATGAATATTATTCTTTACTTTAGATTTTTATATTTATCTATTTAGTTGGTTAGTTTCATGTATTTTAAAGATTCTTTTTTTATTTTTATAAACTTTTAAAATTTTATTCATTATCTTTTTTACTTTTTGCCTCCAGGGTTATTGCTGGGGCTCAGTGCCTGCACTATGAATCCACTGCTCCTGGAGGCCATTTTTTGTTGCCCTTGTTGTTGTTATCATTGCCATTGAAGTTGTCATTGGATAGGACAGAGAGAAATTGAAGGAGGAGGGGAAACAGAGAGGGAGAGAGAAAGATAGACACCTGCAGACCTGCTTCACCACTTGTGAAGCGACCCCCCACCCCCATTGCAGGTGGGGAGCTGGGAGCTCAAACAGGATCCTTAAACCAGTCCTTGTCCTTTACACAATGTGCCCTTAACCCGCTGCACTACTACCCGACCCCCTGTTATCTTTCTTTATTCTTTCTTCACTCGTGAAGCTTTCCCCCTGCAAGTGGGGGGTGGGGGCTCAAATCTGGGTCCTTGTGCACTGTAACACATGCACTCAACTAGGTGCACCACCACCTGGCCCCAAGATTTGTTTATTTATGAGAAGAGAGAGAGAGAGAGAACCAGAGCATCACTCCAGCACATATGATACTGGGCATCAAATTTAGAACCTCATACTTGAGGGGGGTTCACTCTTTATCTACTGTACTACCTCCCAGGCCACTGCTTTGACTTTTTATTTTAAAAATTATTACTTATATTAGAAACAAAATTATGTTATATTCTGGTTTCATTTACTGCATTATGAGTTAGAAATTTCTAGCACAATGAGTAACTCATTAAATTACCTTCTTAATCTAAAAAGTTTTTATTTAACCAACACAGAATACAGTCAGTTTGGAAGAAGATAGCTAATCAGTGGAAAAATGCAACATGTGTTTGGGTGCTTTATCCAACAGGATGTTGTAGCATTCCATGCAAACTTCAGTCCATTTCAATGTCTCGATTTACGCTTTCTCATAAACTCTGGTAGAAGTGACACCTTTCATGATACATTCCTAGACACAGAAAATTCTTAGTCAACCACTGATACTACACCATGGACGTTTTGTCTTTTTCACTATTGGAAAATAAATAATATTTATTTGAAAGACACTTGGCTTGGGGTCCTATGTATCCAATATTGTAATAAAATAAAGAAAGAGAAAGACCAAGAAGATGAAAGTCTTCCTATCAAGGAAGCTTGCTATTCTGTGTGGTGAGTGGTTATCATAAACAAAACTATATCATACATATAGTGCCTCTTGTTTTGTTTTTTAACTACTATTTTATTTTGTTTTATTTATTTTGCATAGAGACAGAGAAAAAGAGAGAGGAGGGGGAGATTAAGGAGTGAGAAAGGAGACACCTGAGCTTTCCCCCTGAAGGTGGGGAAACTTGAACCTGGGTCCTTGCACATAGGGACATGTGCACTCTACCTGGCATACCACCACCCAACCTTGTTATGGTGACTCTTGGTAGGAGTTAGGGGATGCTTCTGGGGGGGACAGTATACCATGGCAAAGTTTCACAATTTTTAGAGGGAAGCAATACTCCCAGTAGAATTGCCTTTCTTTTTCCTATGTAGGCAAGTGTGAATATCTGTTTCTTTTTTCTTTTTTTTAGGATTTATTTTGTTTAAAGATCTATTTTTTTATTTTTATTTATAAAAAGGAAACACAAAAACAACTCCACACAATTCCCACCACCAGAACTCCATATCCCCTCCCCTCCCTTAATAGCTTTCCTGTTCTTTATCCCTCTGGGAGTATGGACCTAGGGCCATTATAGGTGTAGAAGGGGAAAGGTCTAGATTCTGTAATTGCTTCCCCGTGGAATAAGGGCATTGATTTAGGTAAGATAATGATTGTGAGATAGCCTTGCAGCAGGCTTCAGAGTTCAGTTGCTAGATGATACTCACCACCACCAGTTTATCATCCACCCGTTTTCTCTTTATGGTGGTAGATTTTCCATCCCACTTCTGCACCTGTACCAGGACACCCCCATCTAAGGTAAAGATGCTCTGCAAATATAATACAAAATCACTGCAATTTGCATATAGTGGCACAATATAAAAATCAAAATATAGCTTGAAGGATTTTTTTTCATTTTTTCTTTATTGGAGGATTAATGGTTAACAGTCAACAGTAAAATACAATAGTTTGTACATGTGCAACATTTCTCAGTTTTCCACATAACAACTGAACCCCATCCCCCAAGTCCTCTTCTGCCATCTTGTTCCAGGACCTGAACACTCCCCTTTCCCACCGTCTTACTTTGGTGCAATACACCAAACTCCAGTCCAAGTTCTGCTTTGTGTTTTCCCTTCTGTTCTTATTTTTCAGCTTCTGTCTATAAGTGAGATCATCCCATAGTCATCAATAAATTTATCCTTCCGCAGTACATTATAGTTGGAGGAGTTGTTTGTTTTGTTTTTATCAGAGCACTGGTCAGCTCTGGCTTATGGTGGTACAGGGAATTGAACCTGGGACTCTGGAGACCCAGGCATGAGAGTCTTTTTGTATAACTATTATGTTGTCTAACCCTGCCCGTGAAGGAATATGTTTAGTTCACTAATAATTCTAACTCACAAGAATACATTGCACTACAAAAAAAAAGTTGAGTGTCAGCAACAGACTGCAATATAATATGCACTACAGAAGCCAGAACTCCCAGTGGGGGAGAAATGATAGGGAAAAGATGACCAGAGTTCTCTGAACTGCTACTCTATCAGGATCCAGAGAGAAAGTAAGAAAAAGGAAAGGACGTCTTGATGTAATAATAGTGTATGTGTGACATGAAAAGGAAAAGAAAATGGAACCAAAAGGGGGGGCGTTGCAAATATATACAAATACAGGCAGATGGATGTAGAAATGTTATTTGACCCATATCTTTAACTTTGGGACAATTGAAGTAGCTTACAATGGAGAGACTGGGGATCTATAACTCTGATGATGGGAATGGTGCAGAGATGTACCCCTGATACCTTGTGATGTTATAAATCAATATTAATTCACTAATTAAAAAATTATCATGCACATTGTGGTCAGAATACTATATAAGCATTCATTTGAAAAACCTGAAAATCAAAGGTAGCATCATTTAGATCTACGAGGTTAGGAACCACTCTTCCATGGCAGGATAGTTGTTCACCTCTTCTAGACTGATTCTTGGGGATCCCAGTAGACAACTCTGGCAGATGGTGAGTCTTCCAAGACTGAGGTCCCAGGTTCTATCTCCCAGTACTGCATATGCTAGAGCTAAGTGGTGCTATTTTCCATCTGCCTGTCTATCTATACCTCTTATTAAAAAAAAAATTAAGGGGCCTCTTAGAGGTAGCAGTTAGCAATCAGACTTTATGTGTTCTCCAGTTCCTTACTACTCACCTTGACTTTCCTGTCATCTGCAGTAACTTCATCAAATTCCTGGCCCAGTCTGAAGGAAACCTCAGTGTTTTTAAAGGTACTTTCTGATTTAATGGTGATCACATCTCCATTCACACTGATAATCATATTGGGTTTGGCCATGCCAGCCACTTTCCTGGTTGCAAAACCCACACCTACAGTTAGAATAAGGAATCACTGTTAAGGTTACAATTTTCACTCACATTATCATCTTAGTCATATCTGTAGGGTTGTGTGTGCATGCATGTATAGGTGGGTGAGCGTGTGTATATAAAAGTAAATATATATATATATATATATATATATTAGTTAATTTCTTTCTTCTCTTATTTACTTATTCATTGCCACCAGGGCTATATCTGGGTGCCAACAGGATGAATAAATTGCTCCCAGTGGTCATCCCCCCTTTATTTTTCTTTCTTTTTATTTGATGGGACAAAGAGAAACTGAGAGTGAAGGGATAGAGATGATAGAGCTAGAGTAACACCTGCAGCACTGCCTTACCACTCATGAAGTGTCACCCCTTATTTGATAGGACAGAGATAAATTGAGAGGGTTGGGGGAGATAGAAAGGGAGAGACACCTGCAGTACTTATTTTACCACTCCAGAAGCTTTTCCCATGGGTGGGAAGTGGGGGATCAAACCCAGGTCCTTGCATATGGTAACTTGTACCCCTGCTGTTAGTTTCTTAGAGATCTTATTTAGACAATTTGTGTAGACAAATGAAGCAGACTAGTGCCTTAAAAAACATGAGACACAATTGAGTGTAAATGTTTTTTAAATTCCCCCTTCTCAGATACAACTCTTCAGGAAAGATTAAATCTTATATTATATATCTTATATATATAATATATATATATATTATATTTATATATCTTATAAATCTTATATATATATCAGGTATAAATATGGATAGACAAATCACTGCACTTTCAAATTCATTGTCTATCTCAGCTGTTAGAGTAGCTACTAGTATTTTGCTCATCTCTAAGCAGTCACAATACCTTCATCTTTTCTTCTTAGATAATAATGATGATCTAATCCACAGTCCAAAAAGTCCTACTATGATTTGAGGGTCAATGTAGAGTTATTCATTTAAGGACAAACTTTTGTGAATACCAATTCACTTTATTAGCCTTTGCTCCTAAGCCTATTTTTTATGGCTTGAATCCAAAATGATTTCACCACGAAAACAAGATTTTAATTAATTTCTCTACAAGGCAAAATGTTTCCACATTTATATCATTTTAAAGTGCTAATATTCTTTCCAAATATTAGAGTATCTACAAGTTTTGAAAACTTTAAAATATTTTTAACACCACTATTTTAGCACATTTAGAATTTAATGTTGCAAACTCTTTTGTTTCAAAAAGGAATATAGTTTGTTTCTGTAAAGCATGGAACAAACAATTCACAGCCTGCTATAGCAACTTGTTATCATTTATAAGTTTTTAACAACGTATGACTATCATGAAAGTATCAATTTTTAGCCTATGTCTATAAATATAATTTATTTATTTAATGAAAAACTACTTGTTGATATCAAAGATTACAAGGGGAGAATAAGAAAATTTTAATAAAATTAGGAAAAAATACATAAAGAAGTTATGCTAGCTAGCTAGGACTCTGCTTTAACTGAATAACCTGAATAAAGGTCACAGGTAGCAAGGCATTTGCTACCTCATCAAATCTTGGCTGCCGTAACATCAAAAACGTGGAGTGAGCATAGCAAATGACCACAATATCTAGAGGAATCTCCCCCCAAATAGCCTTTGGTTAAACTAATACTTCTTACTTGATTAAGCGTGCCCAGCACCTAGTTTTTAAGAAATGCCTTACAGTCTTTCACAATCATCAGAAGTTTATAACTTAAAACCACTGGTATAGAAATTTAAATATATATACATATATAGAAGTTTAAATATATATACATATATAGAAGTTTAAATATATATATATATATATATATATAGAAATGTAAATATTAGGAGTTTGAAATGTTTCAAAAATTAATAACAAACCATTCTCAAGCCCTGGCATTTCCACACTTATTAGCTGATTAAATTACAGCAAATTGCTACTCTAAAAGTTGGACTTCACTCATTCTGAAGTCTCTAGTTTCTTTCTTGTTAATAAACAAGAAAAACAGGAGCTATAGGCAAGCAAAAATAGATATACTATGTGACTTAGGAAAAGGCTAAAGTTTCACATTTAAGGACTAAATCATAAGCCTTAAAAAAAAAAATACCAAAACTCCTCTCCAATTTGCAGTCACTGGATAAAACTTTGCCATATACAGAAATGTGAATAAAGGGTGTTTAGAGTAAAAGCTGCCTGCATAAGAACCCACCTTCTTGTTTGCTTGCTTTGTATCTGTCTTTTTTTTTATCTGTAATTTTTTTAAAGAACATTTACAAGGTAACCTGACAACATAAACTCCCAAACCTCCATTATAAAAAAAAGAACTATGTTATTTTTGTGATATTTTCTATTTGAACTAGCCAGTAACTCTGTGGCACTCCATGTAATTTTCAGTCAGGTACTTTTTTTAAAAAAATTTATTTATGAAAAAGATAGGAGGAAAGAGCAAGAACCAGATATCACTCTGGCACATGTGCTGCCAGGGATCAAACTCGGGACTTCATGCTTGAGAGTCCAAAGCTTTATCACTGCGCCACCTCCTAGACCACCAATCAGGTACTTATTAAAACCCCTTGAAGATTAGATTTTTTGAAATTAAAAATGCTGTCCCCCCAAAAAATAAAAAATAAAAATAAATAAAAATAAAAATGCTGTCCCCCATAAATCTACCAAACATTTAATGAATTGACATGGAAGCAATAAAGTATTTGTCCAACATATTTTAAAAGTTTTTACAGTTACAAATGGAAATCAATTTATATGTGGAAATAAATGTTTTTATTTCCAATACATTTTATATGCACAAGGGAAGGACAAAAAGGCAAATAGCCAAATAAACCAAAGATATCCAAGGTTAACAAGTGAATGAAATCTTATCGTTTCTGTAAAGCATGAACAATTTCATTTTGACCCTATTTCTGTAACTGTTCACACTTAGAAAGCATTAGTTTAAACTTTCCTTTAAGATGTTTCTAGAGGCAAATGGGATTATAATCTCTGTATAGAAAGCAATATTTTATATCAGATTAATTCCTCTAATGAAAAACAGCCATAAAATCCTCTTCTCCAGAAAAAATATATATATATATAAAACAATATTTCCTTACCCACTTCTTTCATGTAATCATCAAAGTTTTCGCTGGAGACAAGTTTCCAGGTACCTACAAGTGCATCACACATTTTATGAGCTTTCTAAGGTTGTTCTTCAAGATGAGAAACAAGACACAGCTTGAAGGTTCTATGACCTTACAGATCCCAGATAGCTTCTTTTAAAAGATGCTCAGAACATGTGATCTGAGAAATAACCAATTGGGATTGATGTAAGATCATTTCCCCTAATACCGACCTCTGCAGTTTTTCTTCTGTGTAATGTTTTTAATAGAAATTTCTCAACTTTGCTTCTCCCTGGCAAATGGTCATTGGGCTTAGAGTATAAATTATTTTTAACCATGACCAGAATATTTTAAATGTTCCTGTTTTGATAGCTTAATGCTAAACACATTGAATTTCCCCCTATTATTTTCAAATATATTCATTTCAGTATAAAGTAATTGTCTTAGGGTGAACTTTGACCTCCTTTACAGGAGTTTCTATTAAAATTACAGTGATGTGGCTCTTTTGAATTGAGGAACATAAGAAGTACCATTCATATTCATAATTAATTGCAAAGAATCCTTGGGTTACTGTCTTGGGAAGGACCTGATAATTAAAATAAAATAAGTAATAATTTTTTTAACTTATTTATTTATTAATGGGGTGCATGCTTTACAGTGCAATCACTGACATATGCATACGATTTCACTACATGATAGGCCCCCAGCACTTTCTTCCTCTCCTCCTTCTCCCTTCCTCCCCAGAGTCCTATGCTTTGGTGCAAAGTAACAAATTTTTAAAGTATCCTCATGTCTCATTTCAAATGCTCTGCGCCACCCTGGAGGTGACTCAGCAGGTAAAAACCCACATATGAAGCTTTGAATGTAATTCCAAGCACTGTAAATCATGCAGTGGTGCTTTGCAATCAGTCAATCCACCATTTTAATGATTTGTGTGAATATAAAGGAAATGTCAAATTTAATTAATTCACCATAAATCAAGACTTTAGTTTTAGTAAATAAATAATAATTGAACCCCAAACTTCTTTACATGAGAGAAAAGTTATGATTTCTAGAGACCTCTTATAAACAGTATACAGCATACTTTCCATGTTGAGAAATGTATTCAGTTTCTGATCTATATGTGACAGATTTATTGAGGTCAAAAAAATATACTACTTTACTTTTAAAATATCAGAAGTAATGATCACAGTTTACAAAAATAAATATTCTTGGGAGTCAGGCAGTAGCGCAGCGGGTTAAATGCAGGTGGCGCAAAGCACAAGCACTGGCATAAGAATCCCAGTTCGAGCCCTCGGCTTCCCACCTGCAGGGGGGTTGCTTCACAGACAGTGAAGCAGGTCTGCAGGTGTCTATCTTTCTCTCCCCCTCTCTGTCTTCCCCTCCTTTCTTAATTTCTCTCTGTGCTATCCAATAACAACGACATCAATAATAACTACAAGAATAAAACAACAAAAGCAGGACCTGACCAAATTGTAAGTAGGGCACCAAAGTAAAAACCCTGTGGTGAGGGGTAGACATGCAGCTTCCTGGGCCAGTGGGGGTGGGAGTGGGTGGGAGGGATGGGTCACAGTCTTTTGGTGGTGGGAATGGTGTTTATGTACACTTCTAGTAAAATGTAGTCATATAAATCACTAGTTAATATGAGAGGGGGAAAATTAATTGTATGTCTCGAAGTTTTTTAAAACACAGACTGAATCTTTTTAATATATAGGCTGTGTATTTGATATGTGGACTCTCTCAAAAGCCTAGACCAAGTAGATCAGAAGCAACCAATAGCACAGCTATATACAAGATACTGGGTACTGTACAGCAAACCCTAACAAAAGTGCAGGAATGAGAGGGGGAATTGTTGCTATGCTTCACACAAAAGGACTTTTCAAAGTTAACCCAATTACCAAATAATGTGATGATAACATTAACTATCAATTGTCTTTTGGAAGCCTAAGACAGCAGGAACCTCACATCTCCACTATAGAGCCTCTACTTCCCCCAGTCCTGGAATCCTTGGATAGGGCCCACTTTCCCGTATGCCTCTCACAATTCATATCAAATAATATTGCATCTGCCAATCACAACTAATCAACACAACGATCGCCACCTCAACATGCTTCACTTCAGACTGTGTCCAGAGACTTCATGTGTGGAATTACAACTCTTCAGCTTAATTACCTGGGTGAGACCTTTCCTTTCATAGTATACTCTAATTCCATCTCAGGTGGTTCATTTTCTAACAAAGTCCCAAAACCTAGATATACACCAGTTTCTGTGAGAGAGAGCATATGTTCACACGTATCCATAAACTACTGCAAAATATATACCTGAAAGCAGAAGTACACTAGAGTTTGCAGTGAGTTATCCCCCTAACACTTCCTCTCCACTATTCCAAGCTTTGGGTCCATGATTGCTCAACAATTTGTTTGGCTTTGTATGTTAACTCTCTTTTCAGTCACCAGGTTCCAGATGTCATCAGGATGCCGGCCAGGCTTCCCTAGACTGAAGACCCCACCAATGTGTCCTGGAGCTCAGCTTCCCCAGAGACCCACCCTACTAGGGAAAGAGAAAGGCAGACTGGGAGTATGGACCGACCAGTCAACGCCCATGTTCAGCGGGGAAGCAATTACAGAAGCCAGACCTTCTACCTTCTGCAACCCTCAATGACCCTGGGTCCATGCTCCCAGAGGGATAGAGAGTGGGAAGACTATCATGGGAGGGGGTGGGATATGGATATTGGGTGGTGGAAATTGTGTGGAGTTGTAGCCCTCCTACCCTATGGTTTTGTTAATTTATCCTTTCTTAAATAAATAATAATAATAATAATAAAAAGAATAAAACAAGGGCAACAAAAGGGAATAAATAATGAATATTAAAAAATTAAAAATAATAAATAAAAATAAATAAATATCCTCTTCTATGTAATAAATAATCCATGATTACCTTATGAAAGTAATCATGGTTATCAGCCCTCCCATTTCTTTGCAGAATAATAAATTCATGTGTGTGACAAAGACCTGTGAACATACCTAGATTTTAGAAATGTAAAACAAGAAATATGAAATATGGAGCAATGAATGGCTACTCTCTAGCCCACTGAGCAGTATTTTCTCAGCACACAAATGATATCCCTGGGGCTTCCTAGAAATGTAGAAATGTTCAAGGCAGAGGATTGTGTAAAAGATTTGAGTTTCTGCAGACAAGCAAGTTGCAATAAAAGCTTAATCAAGTCATGTTATAGCCCTTTTCTTTCCCCTCACCACTAGAACCTCATGCATACACAAATCTACTTATCCCAAGATAATTTTTAAAAATTTTTGTTTCATATGTAGCCAGACAGGGAAGGAGAGATAAAAGAGAGACATTGCAGCACTGTTCGCCCATCCCTAAATCTTCCCCCTGGTGCCCATGAAATTCTTATGTGGTGCCAGCACTCAGGTCCAGAGCATCACACAGATAGCAGGACATGGGGCCCTACCGGGTGAGTTATCTCCCAGTCCTATAATTGAAATGTTAATTATTGCATTAGCTAATGTCACAGTAATAATGCTTATCCATTCCTGGCCATTGCATAGATACTGTGACCATGGATGGTGCGCCAGCCTGGGTACACTTGCTGTAATAAATGTACCTGTTTCCCATTGAGCAAGTAAATAAATATGATCGTTAATACAGTGATACCTTTGACAATACTTAAATTGATAATGGTTTGTTTTTTCTTTTGGTTTCTAAGACTTGCTTTTTAATTTTAATATTTATGTTGACTTTAAAATATTTTAGACTTAAGAGTTAAATAAAATAAACTACTAAAATCAACTTAACATGATTAATTTTTTAAATGATTAACTTACTGTTTTGTCGTGTCTGAGGTTTCAAAGCTTCAGACCAACTTTTTCAGATAGAGACATAAAGGCAGAGCAATAGAAGGGGGGAAAGAAACTACAGTACTGAAGATTTCTTTTTGTTTTATTTTATTAGTAATTTATGATTATAAGATAATAGGGGTGTAATTCCATGCCACTCCTACCAACAAAGTTCTTGCCACACCTCTCATAGTAACCACCATGGTTCTCCCAAGATCATAATTATGGGTAGGTTATGTTAATGTGTTTTCATTTTCTATATCCCGCTTATGAGTGAAATCATCCCATAATTGACTTTTTATTTTTCCTTTTTCCTCTCAAATAAGCAAAATAGTGCCTGACTTCCTCAGATATTCTCCATCCCTCTCAGTGATGGTGTAAAAACAAAGGTTCCTTGTGAAAAAAAGTTCTGTTTTCCAGGGCAACTGGGTTTTAGAGCCCACTGGTCACCTTCCCCTATCATTTTTTTCTTCTGGGACCATGAACCAATTTTGGGGGGGAGCACTAAAGCTTTCTTCAATGTGTTGGGATAAGTTTCATGAGTGGAGAAGCAGTACTGCAGGTATCTCTCTTTCCCTTCCTCTCCCTCTCCACCTCCCTCTTCTCTCTGTTTCTATCAAAAAAGAAAAAAGGAAAAGAGAGAATAGAAGTAATCAGTAGGAATTATGGATTTGTCATACAGGCACTAATCCCAGTAATAATCCTAGTGAAAGAGAGAAATAAAAAGAGAAAGAGAGAGATAGGAGAGGAGAGGAGAGGAGAGGAGAGGAGAGGAGAGGAGAGGAGAGGAGAAGAGAGGAGGAGGGGAAGGGAGGGGAGGGGAGGGCAGGGGAGGGGAAGGGAGGGAGGAGGGGGAAAGAACTCAGGAAGGCTAGTCAAAGGAGGTTGAGTTGGTGACAGAAG
The DNA here is from genome assembly GCF_950295315.1 of Erinaceus europaeus. NCBI lineage: Eukaryota > Metazoa > Chordata > Mammalia > Eulipotyphla > Erinaceidae > Erinaceus > Erinaceus europaeus. Next base: position 172,874,523 of record NC_080162.1, on the reverse strand, counting down.
GTTGAGAGAAGAATGAGAGAAAACAGCCAGGGGAAGACAAATGATAACTTCATCCCATCCCTTATCACTGATCTCCCTTCTCCAATCTGAAATTTATCCCACCCATAACCTAATGCTCCTAGCACCTTACTCATTCTACACATATCTATTAGGTCAGTGCACTAATTAACAAAGGGAATGAGATGTGGGTATAAGCTACCTAATCATGCTTAATGCTGTGTTTGAGGTCTAAACTAGCAATCTTGGTCTCCTATTTGTGGTTTACACAGATAAACACAGTGGATATGAGCAGGGAAGATTATATAAAGGATGAAAGGATGCAGATATGTCTACAAGGCAAGAATTAAGAGATAATGAGAGGCTCTATTGTACAGTGAAATACTTGGTTATGTGTGAGAACCAAGTTCAAACCCAGGCCCCATTGCACTGGAGGAAATTTTATTATGGTTCTCTCTCTCTCTCTCTCTCTCTCCCTCTCCCTCTCCCTCTCCCTCTCCCTCTCCCTCTCCCTCTCCCTCTCCCTCTCCCTCTCCCTCTCCCTCTCTCTCTTTCTCTTCCTCTCCCTCTTTTTTTCTGGTTTCTTTTACTCTCTCTATTTCTCTCTCTTTGTCTCTGTCTCTCTCTCCCTCTCCCTCTCTCACTCTACCTGATAAAGTCATTCCAGAGCACTGAAGCCTCAAGGATGACTAGTTAAAGGGAGCTGAGAATGGAGGAGGTAAAGACACAGAAAGCTGGTGGTGGAAACATTATGAAATACCACCCCTATCTTATAATTTTGTAAATCAATATTAAATAACTAACAATAAAATATAAATAAAAATTAAAGTAGTAAAGAAAAATAAAGGGTGGTGAGGAGGACAATGGTATTTAGAAAACAGAAGAATAGTAGAAGACAGTTGAAGAAACTGAAATATTATAAGAATATAGGAAGCATATTCCTTCTGGAGGATTCTGATTCCCATAAATAAGTTAAAGGGGAGTAAATTTCCCTGTGATTGTGAAAGGAATCCTATAGGGGCAACTATGCCTTTGTCCCAAGATATTCAAATACAGCATTAAAGTGCATATAACATGCTAGACAGAACTGTAGGGAAGTGGTCCCAATAACTGGAGTCTTACTTTGTTTTGGAGCTGTGGAGACCTGAGGCTGTAGTCACAGGCCCTCAGTGCTGACTGGGGCCAGACACTGTTGGTTCAGGCTGCCTGCCTTGCACTTTGCTCTCCTCTGGACAATGTCCATGGAATGCATCCCTTTGACCTTTGCCTGTGTTTATTTCTTTTGGAGGAAATGAAGGCATTTTTTTCTGATAATTTTTAAGACAGAGAGGAAACATACCCAAGCTCTGGATAATAAGGGAGAGACAAAGACATGATGCGAGGGAGTATACTCACAGCTTATGTGTGGTAGGTTAAGGGTTCATGCCCAAAGTCTCCTTTTTTATATTTTATTTTTTTAATTTTTATTATTTAATAAAAGTTAACAAGATTATAGAATTATAGGGGGATAGTTCCACACTCCACCCAGTACTAAAGTTCTGTGCCCCACCCCAACAATAACCATTAATTCTCACAAAATCTTAGCGATGGTTTAGTCTTTCTTTCTCTCTTTCTTTCTTTCTTGTAAATTCACATGTTTCAATTCTCTGTATTCCCCATAATTACTTCACTAAGCATAATCATCTTCAGTTCCAGCTGGTTATCCTATAGGGCACAATATCATCTTTTTAAATGGCAGAGTAGTATTCCATTGAATATATGTCCCATAATCTCTATCTAGTCATGTGTCAGTGAGTATTTATGCAATTTCCACTCATTGACTGTTTTGACAGTTAGAAACCTAAATGTGTCTATGTCCCTTCAAATTAATGGTTTTTTCATCCTTTGAATATGTGTCTAGAAGTGTTTTTGCTTGCTTATTTGTTTCCTCCTCATCATTCTCTTCTGGATCATAAAGTAGTTCCATTTTTACTTATGTAAGGACTGCATACTGCTTTCTTTTTTATTTTTTTATATTTATTTATTTTCCCTTTTCGTTGCCCTTGTTGTTTTTCATTGTTGTTGTAGTTATTATTGTTGTTGTTGTTGATGCCGTTGTTGTTAGAACAGAGAGAAACAGAGAGAGGAGGGGAAGACAGAGAGGGGAAGAGAAAGATAGACACCTGAAGACCTGCTTCACCGCCTATGAAGTGACTCCCCTGTAGGTGGGAAGCCAGGGCTCGAACCGGGAGCCTTACGCCAGTCCTTGCACTTTGCACCACCCGCTGCGCTACCGCCTGACTCCCCGCTGCTTTCTATGGGGGCTGCTCCAGTTTGCATTCTTCCCAACAGTTTAGCAGAGGTGCTTTTTCTTCATAACCTTGTCAACACTTGTCACTTTCTGTTTTGACCATATAGCAAAGCTTTCCTTTTAATGAAGGAAGCCTCCTATGTAAATGCATTACTATTCCCAATGTTTGAACATTTGTCAGAGACTTAAGATGTAACTTAAGGGGGAAAAATTTAGGTGTATTTTATTTAGTTCTCATCCCTCACAGATTATTGGGCACATTTATTTGGAAAAGTCATTTTAGACTCTGTATCCTAGATTAAGATGTAGAGTAAAATAATGTTTGATTTGATACACTGCTTATCAAATGTGTTCATAGTGACTCTTTTACTTCAAAATGCTGGTGATTTTGGAAAGAGTGAGTAAGCCAGTAGGCTAAGTAAGCACCAGTTCCCAATATAGTACTAATTACAGGCTTGTGCTGTGGCTTCAAGCATGTTGTGTAACTTCTTGCCCTCTTACTCATAAAAGGGAGCCTTCCTCCACAGGGTAGAGCATGCAACAAGGAAGCAACTAAAAGGCTAGCAACACTCTGTCTGACTATAGTAACACAGTACTCTGAATATTGAAGCAAGTATGAGTATGAAAATCCTACTGTAGGCAAATATGACAAAATGAACTGGGTAGATTGCAACAAAATGTACAAATAAACCAGCTGTGATAGCAGAATCTATATGCAAATAACTGTCAAGAGAACAGACCAAAACACACACCAAGTGTATTTTTTTTATAGATCGTTTTTGTTTCTTTGTTTTGTCTTTTGTCATCACCAAGGCTGTGCTAGCCTGAGATAATATATTCAGATAGAAAGAGAGGCAAAGGGGGGGTCAGGCGGTAGCGCAGTGAGTTAAGTGCAGGTGGCGCAAAGCGCAAGGACCAGCTCAAGAATTCTGGTTCGAGCCCCTGGCTCCCCCCCCCTTGGGGTAGGGGGGTCGCTTCACAAACAGTGAAGCAGATCTGCAGGTGTCTGTCTTTCTCTCCTCTTCTCTGTCTTCCCCTCCTCTCTGGATTTCTCTCTGTCCAATCCAACAACAACAATAATAACGGCAATAGGGGCCAGGTGGTGGCACACCTGGTTGAGCGACATGTTACATTGCGAAAGGCCCCCACCTGCAGGGGGAAAGCTTTGTGAGTGGTGAAGCAGGGCTGCAGGTGTCTCTCTGTCTATCTCCTGCTTCCCTCTCAATTTCTGGCTATTTCTATCCAATAAATAAAGATAATTTTTAAAAATGCTTTTAAAATAAATAATAATAATAATAATGGCAACAAAATGTGAAAAATAACCTCCAGGAGCAGTGGATTCATAGTAATGCATCGAGCCCTAGCAATAACCCTGGATGCAAAATAAATAAATAAATAACAAAACAAAAAAAAAGAAAGAAAGAGAGGCAGAAGGAGAAGAGAAGAGGCAGCATAGCACTGAAGCTTCCTCCAGTGCAGATGGTGCGAGACTAGAACATGGGTTGTGTACATGGCAAAGTAGGCACACCGCCAGGTGAGCGATCTTGCTAAGCTCCAGGTGCATCTTATTCTTCCTGGAATACCACAGACTTAACATTCTCCATGGCATGTTAGTTTTCTGTAGTTTCTGTTGGGTTAGAAGGAAATGAGCTTGATTTACATCATATTAAAGTATAGATGGCAAGTAACATCCTAACATTACTAGAAGTATTTGATTTATTATTTTTTTCTTTTTTGCCTCCAGGGTTATTGCTGGGGCTTAGTGCCTGCACCATGAATCCACTGCTCCTGGAGGCCATTTTTTTCCCCCTTTTGTTGCTCTTGTTGTTGTAGCCTTGTTGTGGTTATTATTGTTATTGTTGTTGATGTCAGTTTGTTCTTGGATAAGACAGAGAGAAAGGGAGAGAGGAGAGGAAGACAGAGAGGGGAAGAGAAAAATAAATACCTGTAGACCTGCTTCTCCGCCTGTGAAGCGACTCCCCTTCTGGTGGGGAGCCAGAGGCTCCAACCTTAACATGCTGCACTACCGCCCGACCCCCATATTTGAATTATTTAAAAGCTACTGATTTAGCTCTTGAAACTGTGACTCGAGTAAAGGAAAAATTCCAGGTGTGGGGATACACAGTGGAAGAAAGGACTAATCTGAATCGTTTATGGTTTTTTGTTTGTTTCTTTGTACACAAACATTTGCTCACTTCTGACTTAAAGTAGTCCTGAAGATTGAACCTGGGACCTTGGAGCCTCAGTCATGAAAGTCTTTTTGCATAATCATTATGTTTCTCCCATGAGCCCCAAGGTTTTAGTAACAAATAAACCGCTACTTGTATTTATAAGAACTCTTTAATCCACATGGGAGGACTTCATTACTAAATTTCTCCTAGTATCCTTACTTTTACCAGTCTAGACTCACTTATATCTTAAGTTCTTTTTTAAATTATACACATACTGTGTGATTCATGTAACAGATATTGGGTTAAAAGGAAAAAAAGATATTCATTCAGGTAGTCATGGGATGTCTGTTAAGTGCCAGTCACTATGTTTATACTCTCTCACAAGAATCAATAAAGCAAGCAAGGAGCAACAGTTGGGGACTGTGATTGTCCTGAAAAGGGGGTGGGGGGCAGTGCATGTGCTGCTCATTTCTAGCAGACAAGAGTAAACATTTAATAATGTGTAAAGGAGAGAAAAAAGCAGAAGAGATCAGGGAGAAGGAAAACTTGTAAAAGAAGAAAGAGCAAACAAAAAAAGAGAGGACACAAAGAAGAGAGAGAAAACATATTATTAGGATGAGTCCATGGGCATCCTGAAGTTACAAACAAAATAAGAACCATGGGCTAGAATGAAAGCACCACAAAGTATACAATATACAATATACAATAATATACAAATAATATACAAATAACTGAATGGCGGCTGATAAAGTAGCATAACACTAACTGAATGGTGGCTGATAATGAGAAAGAACACCATAGGCTCCTTCACGAGCTGATCTTGATTGCTAGGAAGCACTGAATCTCCTTATATGGAAGCAGGCACTTTTACTGTGGGACTTCCCCCCAGTGAACTATGGTCAAGTAAGAAAGCACAAATGTCAGGCATCTGTGAACTCCATTTGCCATTCGGGTGTTAACTTCCCTCTTGACGAAAATCCTCTCCAACTGGGTAAAATGTGCATTCCTGCATTTATCCAGTGGTTTGCCAAACTTCTTCAAATCTTTTACTTCTGCTATGAGTCTTAGTAATGATCTTATGTTATAAGGATACTCCTTTTCCTTATAACTCTATTTTCCATTTGTAAGATTTATTCAACAAACACCATCATACATGTGATAATTTTGTAGCTGCCTTAAAAACAGTGGTGGAAAAGGTCTAAAGTTAACAGTTGATAATGTTTTGTGGACACCTATCACAGGAAGATGAGAAATCGTACCAATGTTTCAACAACTATACTATATAGTATATTAAAATTCATTATCCTTTTCTCAATAGGTTAAAAAGAAAGAACACTATATAATTAAAATACACACACACACACAACAGTGTGTAACAGAAAGATGCATGAATTGTGAATTCTGTCACCATTATTCCCTAGTTAATGTTCTTTATTGGGCTTGTTAATTTTTGTGGCTTTTATTATTATTATTATTGAGATGTTAGTAGTTTACAGTGCAGTTGTTGATACATGTGCAAGCTCTCATATTCCCATGAAAGTTCTCTGCAGAATATTCTCACCCACAACTTAGGTCCTTTTCCATCATAATGCAACAGGACCCCAAGGTTCTCTACATGCCCTACCTCCCCCCTACTTCCCCAGAGTCCTTTGCATGTGTGCAATATGGGCTGATTAATTTTTATGATACTCAGCTTTTTCACTGGTAAAATTGGAAAAACTATAATGTAAGGCTATTGTTTAAATTGGGGGATCTTGAATGTTAAATATTTTGTATGTTGACTAGTTGTACATTTATTAATTGCCTGGCATATCCTTCACTCTACATTCGAAGCTAACAGTGATGGGAGAAGTAGGGTAGTAGTAGCTACAGTTATAATAATGTCCCAAAAGACTAATCATTCGTTTTTGGAAATGTGAGTTCTGGCCTGGGAAAACAAATCATAAAATATTCTCTAGTATAGATTAGCTCACTCATAGTCATGTTTGTCTTATAACTAAAAAACTGGGACTTTGCCCAACAATGTTTCTGGAGTGAAATTTTTGCCATGAGAACATAAAACTCATGAAATTCAAATTGAGTTTTCTTCTTACTCATAATTAAGATTTTCCCCCCTCAGGCATTACTATTTTAATGACTTTCCTCCCACTGTGGAAAATGTTCCTCCCAAGTGAGAACATGTTTGTTTTTGAAAAATTAGTATATTCATGATGCAAAAAATTCAAGCAATATACAAATAACTATCCCTCTTTCCAGATCATCACTCTTAAAACTTTGATGAAAATTATTTCATGTTTTTTCTATGCATATGCAAAGTCACATGCATATGAATATGAATTTTATTAAAGATGTTGAATAAAATGTTAAAGTTTATGCATATTTAATTTACATAACTTTCATCTCTACTTAATAATATGACTTGGTCAGCCTTCATGTAAATTAGAGGTGGGAAACATTATTTTTGCCAAGGATCATTTGAATATTTATAATTAACAGGGTATACAAAGTTATCAACTTAAAAATTATCACCTAATATTGCTATGAAAAAAAGCTTCTAGATTTATTGAATTTTGAATCTCACCTGTGATCACCTTGGCAGGGCCAGGCCAAATGATTTCACTGACCTTGTACAGCCTTCGGGTGGGACATTCTGTACTAATGATGTAAATGATTATACATCTCGTTTTCTTCTAAATTGCTGCCAAGTATTCCACTTACATGTGTCATAGATTAATAAATGTCCCCCTTTTTCACTGTGGAGACTACTCTAGAAAGTATTAAAATACATACACATTGTCTATTTATGTTCACATTTGTATACAATGAATGCCTGGAAGTGGTATTGAAGGGTCCATGGATATTACAACTTAAATGTTGATAGAGATTACATATTTCTCCCCAGAGACACTTTGTTCTTTAAACTCTTACCAATAGTGAATGAGATCACTCATTTTCTCTTAGTGGAATTGACTTAAAATGGGGCTGGTTAATTGAAATAATCAACCAGCACAGTAGATAATAATTGAATAGATAATAGAACACGAGTCTGAGTACTACAACCAAAAGTCAAAATCCTGTGCAAGTCTGATCAATATAGATATAGAAATTGTCTAGATGAAATCTTCAAGGACGAGGGAGTGAGTAGTGGTACACACCTTATTAAGCACACCTTATCAACTCTTCCCAGCTACAGTTTGGAAGTTTCAGAGGTGAAGCAGTGCTGCAAGTGTCTGTCTGTCTGTCTCCCCTCCCTTCTCAACTTTTCTCTGTCTTACCAAATAAAAATAAAGGTAAATTAAAAAAAAAAAGCAAAAGAAAATCATCAAGGCCTAGGAAAGACTAATGGATTAAATGAACTGAATAATAATTATGTACATTATATAGCCTAGGGGAGCTAATTGGACCCCTGAAATTCTAGCCAGAGAGAAGTATATATACTTCAATCATGCATTTTCACTCTTAACAAATGAGGTCAAAAAAGTTACAGTGGTTATGTTTTTGCCATTACTGTTCTCTCAAGACCAATCAAGACCTTACAATGAATTGTATTTCCCCTTTGTGCCTTCTGGGTGACTGAGAAATTGTACTTATAGTTCCCAGTGGAAATGATTTTCTTTATCAGTAAAAATAGAAAATGGGTTTAAAGTAGTGTGGTTTTCTGGGATGAAAAGACTGTGATTCTGATTCTCCTAAAATGTATATTCTCTTATTTACAAATAGGGAGCATTATGTGTATTAAAGACTATATATGAATAGGTTTATCAGTCACAGAACTATGTAACCTAATCAAATTAAGAGCAAATTATCAAAATAAACAATACTAATACTCAATAGTACATTTAAATACTAAGAGTTCCTGCACTGTAGAAATAGACTTGGAGAAAAAAAATATAAGATAAAATTGGATTTAAAGTTCAAAAAATTATAGATTGTTTCCCAACATTGTGTTTTCAATGCATAAGAAGACACCACTGGGACCACTTGCCCTTTTCATAACCTTCCCAGGGTTGCATGCAGTGTGAAGTTGTCTCATGATCATTAAGGTTACACTGAGCAAGAATCTGCCAAGAACAATTATTTTGCCTACATAAAGATATCACTGAGCCTAGGAAGATAACATAATGGTTATGCAAACAGACTTTCATTGCTGATACACCAAAGCTCCCAGGTTCAATTCTCCGCCACCCTTCCTCTTCTTCTTCTTCTTCTTCTAGCGTTTGCCCTTCTTCCGTAGCCAGTCAACAGCGTCAGGTTGAGCCTGATGTAAAGTTTCGAGACCTCCTTTGAATCTGGAGAGGTGGCAGTCGTTGACTATGTGGGTCATAGTCTGTCTGTAGCCGCAGGGGCAGTTTGGGTCGTCTCTGGCTCCCCAGCGATGGAACATAGCGGCGCACCGGCCATGGCCTGTTCGATAGCAATTGAGGAGGGCCCAGTCATAACGTGCTAGGTCAAAGCCGGGTTGACGCTTGCAGGGGTCTGTGATGAGGTGTTTGTTCTTTACCTCAGCTGACTGCCAACTCTGTTTCCAAGAGTCTGGAACAAAGAAGTTAGTGTAGGCATAGGGGACCAGATTGGATGACGAGACATCAAGCGTTGAACAGGGTGGGCGAAGATATCCGCATATATTGGCAGGTCCGGTCGAGTGTAGACGTGGGAAATGAACTTAGATGATGCCGTATCCTGACGAATATCTGGTGGGGCGATGTTTCTTAAGAACTGGCAGCCATGGAACCGGGGAGGAAAGGATGGTTCCAGAAATTATCCTCATGGAGGAATATAATTTGGAATTGACCAAGTGGACATGGGGGCTACGGAACCATACTGGGGCACAGTATTCTGCAGTGGAATAGCATAATGCCAGAGAGGATGATCACAGTGTGGAAGCGCTCGCGCCCCATGAGGAGCTGGCCGGCCAGTCTTGCAATGATGTTACTCCTCGCGCCCACCTTTGCTGCAGTTTTTATGAGATGTTCGTGAAATGACAGGGTGCGATCGAGAGTAACGCCAAGATAGATTGGCTGGGCTTCATGCCGGATTCTCGTATCATTAAGCTCACGTGAGGCCGAGGCATGGTGTAGATGGAAAACAGATAATAACGTTTTTGCAGTGCTAGGGATTAGTCGCCATTTTTTACAGTAATCAGATATCAGAGACATGTCTTTCGTGAATGTTTCCTCGAGGATGTCGAACTTGGATGCCTGAGTTGCACAGCAGATGTCATCGGCGTAGATGAACTTCCTTGAAGAAGTTTCTGGGAGGTCATTGATGTAAATATTAAATAGCGTAGGAGCCAGAACAGAGCCCTGGGGGAGGCCACTGATTCTGTGCTCGAAGAAACTAAGATGGAACTTTCAGAAAGCAAACTGGCGTCTGTTCAGTGATCTTACCAACAAATCTATTCCTGCAATTCCAATTAACTCTATCCCTTCTGAAGATTACTACAAGCGCTTCCGCCAAGCCATCTTCAAAGCAGCTTCCCAAGCCATTCCTCGTGGGAGACGTGCTAACTATACGCCTTGTCTTGATGCTGAATGCGAGCAACTACTAAAGCAGTATGATGAGTCGGGCGACCCAGATGTGGCTGACCATCTCATTGCCTCCCTGGATGCAGCACGCCAAGCCCGCTGGCAACAACTCACGGAAAGTCTGAACTTCACCCACTCAGGTAGGAAGGCCTGGAAGCTTCTTCACAGACTGGGTGCCGGTAGCCAACCCCCTCCCATCTCCCATCCTCCCATATCTCCAAACTCAGTGGCCAGTCACCTAACTCAAGTTGGACGTGCTAAGATCGACCCAGTCTGGAAAAGAGAAATTTCCCATGAGTGGTCATCCCACTTCCGATTATCTTGTCCATCTCCAAAACTCTCTCCCTTTACACTGTCTGAACTGGAAGACGCTTTGAAGAGGGTTAAACCGGGAACGGCTGCTGGCTATGATAACATCACCCCAGAACTCATTCTTAACCTGGGTCCCGCGGCAAAGAAGTGGCTTGCTTCATTCCTGTCCTACATCTTGGAATCTGAGTCTATGCCCAAAGTTTGGCGTCGTGCGAAGATAATAGCGGTTTTGAAACCAAAGAAAGACCCAACACTGGCCACCAGCTATAGACCAATTTCTCTCCTCTCTCGTGTGTTACAAACTCCTTGAGAGGCTGCTTCTGTCACGTATTTCTCATCTTACAGAGAAATTCCTATCACCCGCCCAAGCTGGTTTCCGCCCAGGAAGATCTACCTGCAAACAAGCCCTGGCCCTCTCAACTTACATTGAAAATGGATTCCAGAAGAATTTAAAGAAGGGTGCTGTCTTTGTTGATCTCACAGCAGCCTATGACACGGTCTGGCACCGTGGTCTCCTAGTCAAGATCTCAAGATGCCTGCCTCCATGGGTGGCCAACACTATATCGTTTCTTCTCCAAAACAGAAGATTCCGGGTACATCTGGGTGACAAGTCTAGCAGATGGAGACTTGTCTCAAGTGGCCTCCCCCAGGGCTCTGTTCTGGCTCCTACGCTATTTAATATTTAATATCCCTGAGTAATAATTATGTGTGCATTTGGAGACTCATATATCACTTTGAGTTAATTTCTTACAAGGGTTTCCTTATTTTTTTCCCATTTCCTGGAGAAATCATTTAGTAGTTTAGTAAAAATTGGTGACGGTTGTGAACCTGTTTGCTCATTGAAGTTCATATTTTTTCAACTTATTATTACAGCTTAGCTTTGCATTTTAGGTTTTTATTCTACTAATTGCTAAGAGTTATTTAATCACATATAGAAAAAAAGTTTGTGTGGTTTTTCCAAAACCATAAATTTTTTATTACAAAGTATTTTTTAAATTTATTTATAAAATAAAAAATATGGACAAGACCATAGGATAAGAGGGGTACATTCCACACAATTCCCACTACCAGGGTTCCATGTCTCATCCCCTCCCTTGGAAGCTTTCCTATTATTTATCTTTTTGGGAGCATAGACAAAGGATAATTATCAGGTGCAGAAGGTGGGAGATCTGGCTTCTGTAATTGCTTCTATGCTGATTATGGGTGTTGGCAGGTTGAGCCATACTCCCAGCCTGTTTCTATTTCCCTCATGGGATAGGCTCTGGGGAGTTGAGGTTCCAGGACCCATTAGTGAGGTCGTCTGCCCAGGGTAGTCAGGTTGGTGTCACGGTAGCATCTGCAACTTAGGCCAGCATACACTCAAATTATTATTAACATTCATATTAAAACTATAATCTCACATGGCATTTAGTGACTAGTGCTAGATTTGCATTCATGGGGTCCCAAATTCAATTTCTGAAACTGTATCTGCTAGATTGATAATTTTTTCTCTTTCTCTCATTAATAAATACTTATTTTTAAAAAGACTACAACATCTCAGTTTCTGAGAAATAATCCTCTATACCATATGTGTCAATAATTGCACGAGTCTTGTAAATTAGACAAACCATGTGCTGTCACCCTCGTATTTTCCTTTCCTTTCAATGAATTCTACCATGTAATTCTTCTCAGAGTTTCCTGTGTTATTTTTGCTTTCTATTTTCCCTGCCTCTCTTCCTTTAAACTAGTTCTTAGTACCTTCCTGGTCCCTACAAATGCTTCCAAGCAGATTCTTTTCACTCCAGAGCTTTAGCATCCAGAGCTCCCTTCAAAATCTCAACAAGTCAATTCTAGGTTAAATTTACATATAGTTTTTAAATATGGCTCACCATTTCATGTGAAAATGATGGGGAGTCGGGCAGTAGCACGGCAGGTTAAGTACAGGTGGCAACAAGACCAGCGTAAGGATCTCGGTTCCAAACCCCGGGTCCCCACCTACAGGTGAGTGGCTTCACAAGCAGTGAAGCAGGTCTGCAGGTGTCTGTCTTTCTCTCCCCCTCTCTGTCTTCCCCTCCTCTCTCTGTTTCTCTCTGTCCTATCTAACGACCACAACATCAACAACAACAACAATAATAACTACAACAAGGGTAACAAAAGGGAATGAATAAATAAATATCAAAAAAAAAGAAAAGAAAAGAAAATGATGGCACCATACCAAGAAGTTTTCAAGGCTATGAGAGGTATTTCACACTAAAAATATTATTCATCCTAACAGTCTTTAATGTCTAATGTTGCTCCAAGATACTCACTAAAATATACTTCTAGTCCTTAGAATACTTCTGTGTATTTCTTAAATCTTCCAAGAAAGGAGTTTTGAATTAGTGAAAACATCTAATGTGAAGTCATTTTAAATTTCCGTTTTGTCATAAAAATATAAAAGTTATGTGTGTGTGTGTGTGTGTGGTTTTTGTTGTTTTTTTTTTTGTCTTTTGTGTTTTTGTTAAAAGGTATGTGTCTTTTCCTTTTCCAATTTAACCAAAGGAAACAATCATAATTCTCTGAATAATAGTAGCAGTCTATGAGCTTAGACATTTCCAGTGATGCCAAAATGGAATTTTCCTAACATCTCCAGGGTTTTGATTCCCGATTGCCTTACGACTTGGGAGCAGCTATGCAGTTCCTGCTCTTTCCCCTAGTTATCTTGCCAAACTCCTAATGCCATTCTTGTTTCCCAGATCACACCCAGGCTCATTGTCCTTAAATTTAGATGGCTTTTTTACCCTTGTCCTCTGACATACTTTTGAGTTCCTCAAGACTACTGAATATGGACTATTTTGTGACGCACTCTCAGCTCTCATACCCATGTACATGCATTGTCTTTACTCAAAACAGCACACTATTCAGAAATCACAGTGTAACTTAACTATTTTTATGGCCATAAAAGTATCTGGAACATAAAGCCCTAATGAAGAGATCTTCTTTCAAATGCATTAACTCATTTTAAATCTTGATTTATTTATTGGATAGAGACAGAAATCAAGAGGGAAGGGGGAAAGAGGAAGAAAGACAGCAACGACACCTGCAGTACTGCTTCACCATTTGTAAAACTTTTCCCCTAGGAGGGGACCAGGGGTTTGAACGTGGGTCCTTATGTATTGTGACGTGTGCTCAAACAGGTGTACCACCACCTGACCCCAGAATGCAGTAACTCTTTAACTGTGAGATACTTTCCTAGTAACATGTTTTGGAAATGCAACTGAAAAAAATATGTATATACAAGAAGGCATCTGACGATTGTATGGTAGTACTATAAGCTCTACTTTTTGATATCTCTAATTTTTCTAAAAGTTTCTTTTTGTCCTTCATGAACTATGAGAGCTACTCTAATAGTTTCTAATAGTTCTAAGAGTTACTCTAATAGTATATATTAGTTTCTATTATAAGCCTCCCAGGTTTCTTTCTGTAGTTACTGAAAGTTTAGGATGACACAAAAGTTAGAAAATGTATAGAATTATGCTGGTGTCACTGACCTCGAACTGGTCACCTTTATGTTGCAGATGAGGAGAGTTTCCCAGTGTGTTATAAGGCTGGTCCATAGTAGACATAGATGCCAACTCAACAAGCATGAAAACAGAGGTCCCATTACTTTCTCTGAATTAAACCTAATGTATACTGTCTTTATAGTTGTAATATTCACCTTCTGTATCTACTTCAAAACCTTCTTGGAATATTTTAGCTTTATTGTCTCTGTCCTCTGTCTCATACTCTACAACAAACAGAAAATCAGAAATAATATTGTAGTCCTAGAAGGACTGTGGATAACAGTGTCACTATCAGAGACTAAGAATGAAGGGACTAGAGTCCTTGTAACAATCCTTCACTCTATCTTAGCCCCGCAGAAATTAGTTGGCTAGTGGCAGATGACAGTCAGCTACCATCAACTTCACCAGGTGAGTCTCTCTAAAGAACGTTGATAGGCTAAATATGGAGTTTTTGAAGCAGACCAGCTCATTCTGAGATCTAGGCAAGTAAGCAATATCAGGTGGAACTCCCAAGCAGGTAGCAGGATCTTAATAACAGGCCACTGCTTTGGGTTCAATCAAGAGGCTGATTAACAATAATGAGGAAAGGTGAGATTTCATCCCTGGAATTAGTCTGAAAAAATAGGTCCTTTTCCAGAAACAAGGAGAAAGCCCAATTAGCAGATCACAGACCATGCTGGTGGTGTCTTCAAGTCAGAACCCAGACAGGGCTATGCTTCTGCAGAGCTGTTCTACAGGTGAAGACAAAACTGAGACTCCAGGAAAAGAGCCCCAACCACCAAAATCAGTAGAACGAGTAAGGAGGACCTCACAGATCATGTCTGGTTCCCACCCAATTGAACTTTTTGTTTTTCATTGCCACCAGGGTTATTGCTGGGACTCAGTGCCTCCACTACAAATCCACCACTCCTGGTAGTCATTATTTTCTTCTTTTTTTTAATTTGAGAGGACAGAGAGAAATTGAGAGTGGGAAGTGGGTGGTGCAGATAAAGAGGGAAAGAGAACGAGAGGCAATTGCAGCACTGCTTCACCACTGGAGAAGTTTTACCACCTGCAGTTGAGAACCAGAGGCTTGAACCCGGTTCCTGGAGCATGGAAATAAGTGTGCGCTCAGCCATGTGCACCACAGTACAACTCGCACCACCCCCAACCTCCTACCCCTGCCCTAGCTGAGCTTTTAAGATTATTTGCCTGTTTATGTCTTTATATACATATTTTTAAAGAATATTTTATTTATTTATTCCCTTTTGTTGCCCTTGTTTTATTGTTGTAGTTATTATTGTTGTCATCATTGTTGGATAGGACAGAGAGAAATGGAGAGAGGAGGAGGAAGACAGAGAGGGGGAGAGAAAGATAGACACCTGCAGACCTGCTTCACTGCTTGTGAAGCGACTCCCTTGCAGGTGGGGAGCCTGGGCTCGAACCGAGATCTTTACGCGGGTCCTTGCGCTTTGTGCCACCTGCGCTTAACCCGCTGTGCTACAGACCGACTCCCTGTATACATATTTTATATTAATGCCCAACTTATAATTTCTTTTGAAGATTACTACTTAAGAGACAATTTTCTGAGGACAAGAAACCATTCCTAACACCTCATTTCTTCCCTCTTCACATAGAAAGATTGTCCAAGAAACTTCGTAATTAGCAAAAATCACAACTTTGCAGTTAGCAACCTTTCTGAAAATTTGACACATTCAATCATTTCTTTTAGTGATTTACCATCTTACACATATTTACTTAGTACCTGATGAATGCAGAATGCCTCCTTGAAGTCAGACCTGTAAATATAGCACTAGTTTTCTGTTTACTGTAGGTAATACTTCTGTCCTACCTTGTTAAAAAGGATTATGTGAAACCACTCCTATAAAGCATGTAAGAATCTTATAGTAATCAGATAATATACAGTAGTCACTTCTGTTTCCTTAATTTTATTAGTATTGATGCCAAAACATTACAGCATGATTGCTATTGGGGGAAAATTCTATTGGGGGAAATTAGATTTAAAAATAAATCAATCTGATACACATAGGTGCTATGGTATAGATATGTGTAATGTACACAATTAAGGGAGACTAGTAATTTTACTTGCTTGCAAAAATCCTTGCCAGAATGAATCATGCTTTAGTTTAAGGATTAAAAGTGAAGAGTACATTAAACAGTTCTGGAGATGCAGTTGCAGGCAAAGGGATTTCTCCAGACTCGCGAAGTCAGGACGTAAAGTGGAGCTGGAATTCCACAATAGTGCTCCATGGCAGAAGGGCATTAGACACTTCTCAGAGGAGCCTGCAGACAGTATGTGCAAACTGTTGAGATGTCTAAATACATAAATGTGAGGATTTTTGAACCAGGGAGAAACCTGATTGATGCACCCAGCTGAGCGCACACATGATAATGTGCAAAGACTGGGGTTCAAGCCCCCATCTTTAAGATGCCCATGTGCAAGGAAAGAAGTTTCATGAGTAATGAAGCAGTTCTGCAGGTGTCTTTCTCTCTCTCCATCTAGGTCTCCATTTCCTCCTTCCCTCTCCATTTCTGTCTATTTCTATACTAAATAAATAATATATTTAATTTTTTTTAAATCATTCCAGCAGCACTATAGAAATTGGAGCTGAAAAATGAGCAGAGGATATGAACAAAATATTCACCTCAGAGGAGATCCAAAAGGCTAACAAACATATGAAAAACTGCTCTAGGTCACTGATTGTCAGAGAAATGCAAATTAAGACAACACTAAGATACCACCTCACTCCTATAAGAATGGCATACATCAAAAAGGACAGCAGCAACAAATGCTGGAGAGGATGTGGGGACAGAGGAACCCTTTTACATTGCTGGTGGGAATGTAAATTGGTTCAGCCTCTGTGGAGAGCAGTCTGGGAAACTCTCAGAAGGCTAGACATGGACCTTCCATATGATCCAGTAATTCCTCTCCTGGGCTTATACCCCAAGGACTCTATAACACCCAACCAAAAAGAGGTGTGTACTCCTATGTTCATAGCAGCACAATTCATAATAGCTAAAACCTGGAAGCTACCCAGGTGCCCAACAACAGATGAGTGGCTGAGAAAGCTGTGGTATATATACACAATGGAATACTATGCACCTATCAAGAACAATGAACCCACCCTTTCTGACCCATCTTGGACAGAGCTAAAAGGAATTATGTTAAGTGAGCTAAGTCAGAAAGATAAAGATGAGTATGGGATGATCCCACTCATCAACAGAAGTTGAGGAAGAAGATCTGAAAGGGAAACTAAAAGCAGGACCTGACCAAATTGTAAGTAGGGCACCAAAGTAAAAACCCTGTGGTGAGGGGTAGACATGCAGCTTCCTGGGCCAGTGGGGGGTGGGAGTGGGTGGGAGGGATGGGTCACAGTCTTTTGGTGGTGGGAATGGTGTTTATGTACACTCCTAGTAAAATGTAGTCATATAAATCACTAGTTAATTACTACGAGAGGGGGAAAATTAATTGTATGTCTCGAAGTTTTTCAAAACACAAACTGAATTTTTTTAATATATAGGCTGTGTAACTGATACGCAGACTCTCTCAAAAGCCTAGACCAAGTAGATCAGAAGCAACCAATAGCACAGCTATATACAAGATACTGGGTACTGTACAGCAAACCCTAACAAAAGGACTTTTCAAAGTTAACCCAATTCCCAAATAATGTGATGATAACATTAACTATCAATTGTCTTTTGGAAGCCTAAGACAGCAGGAACCTCACATCTCTACTATAGAGCCCCTACTTCCCCCAGTCCTGGAACCCTTGGATAGGGCCCACTTTCCCATATGCCTCTCCCAATCCATATCAAATAATATTGCATCTGCCAATCACAACCTAACCAACGCAACGATTGCCACCTCAACATGCTTCACCTCAGACTGTGTCCAAAGACGTCACGTGTGGAATGACAACCCTTCAGCTTCATTACTCGGGTGAGACCTTTCCTTTCATAGTATACTCTAATTCCATCTCAGGTGGTTCATTTTCTAACAAAGTCCCAAAACCTAGATATACACCAGTTTCTGTGAGAGAGAGCATATGTTCACACATATCCATAAACTACTGCAAAATATATACCTGAAAGCAGAAGTACACTTGAGTTTGCAGTGAGTATCCCCCTAACACTTCCTCTCCACTATTCCAAGCTTTGGGTCCATGATTGCTCAACAATTTGTTTGGCTTCGTATGTTAACTCTCTTTTCAGTCACCAGGTTCCAGATGTCATCAGGATGCCGGCCAGGCTTCCCTAGACTGAAGACCCCACCAATGTGTCCTGGAGCTCCACTTCCCCAGAGACCCACCCTACTAGGGAAAGAGAAAGGCAGACTGGGAGTATGGACCGACCAGTCAACGCCCATGTTCAGTGGGGAAGTAATTACAGAAGCCAGACCTTCTTCTGCAACCCACAATGACCCTGGGTCCATGCTCCCAGAGGGACAGAGAATGGGAAAGCTATCAGGGGAGGGGATGGGATATGGATATTGGGTGGTGGGAATTGTGTGGAATTGTACCCCTCCAACCCTATGGTTTTGTTAATTAATCCTTTCTTAAATAAAAAAAGAAAAAAAATTGGAGCTAGAAGCAAACAAGGTAAAGCAAGGCAGATAAACCAGGAGATTTCTAAGGCAAGAAGGCCAGTAAAGAGTTGTTTAAAGGTCCCAGGTGGTGGTGCACCTGGCTGAGTGCACATGTTACAGTGTGCAAGGACCCAGGTTCGAGCCCCCAGTACCCACCTACAAGGGGAAAGCATTGCAAATGGTGAAGCAGGGCTGCAGGTGTCTCTCTGTCTCTCTCCCTCTCTGTATCCCCCTTCCTCTCAACTTCTTGCTGACTCTATCCAATAAATAAATAAAGATAATAAAAAAAGAATAAATAAAATAAAATGAGTTGTTTAAGTACTCCTGTAAAAAAAAAATTAGTGCGCAAGAACCCAGGTTTGAACCTCCGGTCCCCACCTGCAGGGGGAAAGCTTTGCAAGTGGTTAAGCAGTACTACAAGTGTCTCTGTCTCTCTCCCTCTCTATCTCCACTACCCTCTCAATTTCTGACATCTCTGTCAAATAAATAAAGATAATAATAAAAAATTAAGAAGAGAGATTTGGACGGTAACGCAGCAGGTTAAGCGCAGGTGGCACAAAGCACAAGGACCAGCATAAGGACCTTGGTTCAAGCCCCCAGATCCCCACCTGCAGGGGAGTCACTTCACAAGCAGTGATGCAGGTTTGCAGGTTGTCAAGTAGAAAGACAACCCATGGCGGATGGGTAGCCAATTTTATTTATCTGGGGGATGGGCGGGTTAGGCCCCATGTTGGGTGCCATATGTTGTTTTCGATTGGCTGGCTTCACGGGCGGGTAACAGACAACCAGGGACTCATGGTTGAGCTGTACGCAGTATCTCTTTATTCATACAGGATGCAGCGCAATCTATACCAAGCTAAACTAAAACTAACACAATTACCAACTAACTAAAACGAACAATGTTGTCCTTACATACTTTCCAAGTAGGGTGTAAACAAGATGTGACATACAGAGGGTGGAGAGAAAAGTGACTGGTGAAAATCAGGGTGTGACAAGGAGAGGGGGCGGAGCAGGCAGGAATTCTACCACTGAACCACCAATGCCCTGGAGGGAGGGTGGTGCTTTACATAAATGTAAAAGTGATTTATGTAAATAGACCACAGCAGTGGTTATGTAAATAGAATACAGTAGTTATGTAAATAGAATACAGTGTTAAGCAGGGGGTATTAAACTAATGAAACAGAAGGGGTTTTTAGAAGCATACCAACAGCAGGTGTCTATCTTTCTCTCCCCCTTTGTTTTCCCCACCTCTCTCCATTTCTCTCTGTCCTATCCAGCACCAGCGACATCAATAACAACAACAATAACTACAACAATAAAACAACAAGGGCAACAAAAGGGAATAAATAAATATTTTTTAAAAAGAAGATTTTTTAAAAAATTAAAAATAACATTAAAAAGTAATAATAATAAAATAAGATGACATAGGCTGGGTGAGGATATTTTGCAGAAAATTGAGAAATCAACAACTGTATGTAAATATATGTAATGTAAATCATTGATCCTACTATTAAAAAATGGGAAAAAAATAAAATGTTCTATTGCAAGGAGGTGAGTATTCATTTGACTGTTTTGTTTTTTTACCAGAATTCTCTCAACCTAACCCCAAACCAGGCATACCAGTAATCCCAATTTTATCCCTGAAAATCTTTCTCTACCTTCCCTCTGGCGTTGGTGTTAATGTAGAGTTTCCAACACTTAAGAACTAGGGTGGGGTAGGTAGCATAATGGTTATGCAAACAGACTCTCATGCCTGAGGCTCCAAAGTCACAGAATCAATCCCTAGCACCACTTTAAGTCAGAGTTGAGCAGTGCTCTAGAAAAAAGGAAAAGAAAAAGAAACAGAAAAAGAGAAAGAGGGGAAGGGAGCAGGGGAGGAGGAGGGCGGGAGAGGAGAGTCTTTGAAAACTGATTCTGGACTAGAAACTTTGAAGCTCTCAATTTGCCAGATTATTTGTTCCTTTGACTCCCTTTGCTAAACTCTAAGTGCCTTTGATATTAATTTTTTCATCTTCTGCACATGCTGATTTCACTGCTACTAAGCTATCAATTTCATTTTTATTTCAAATATACAAACACAGATAAAGATATAGAAAGAGAGCGATAGAGATATACACCAGAAGACCAAAGATTTTTTTCTGGGTCCATGTCACTCCCATTAAATCCTGTGGTTCAAACTTAGCTCTGTGTGTGGCATAGCACATGCCCTGCCAGGTACACCACCTTCCAATGCTTTAAGTACTATTTGAAGTGAGGAATAATGACCACCTATTTCAGAAGTAACTTAAGAGCTTATTTTAAAATGTCTACTTATAGATTCTCCATCCAACAGTCAGAATTTCTTGGAGCTAGACATCAAATATGCAGTTATACAGTCTCCCAGGAGAAACAGACTTTGAGAAATCCCTATAAGAGACCACCAGACAAATAGTTCCAAGATATAACTAGCCATCTTACTGACTTGAGAAGATTTTCAAATATAACCATTGAGGCCCCATTCTTTCAATGAGCTGAAGGTCTATGTTAAAAAAGGTCTGACCCTTACCTTTCATAGTATACTCTAATTCCATCTCAGGTGGTTCACTTTCTAACAAAGTCCCAAAACCTAGATATACACCAGTTTCTGTGAGAGAGAGCATATGTTCACATGTATCCATAAACTACTGCAAGATATATACCTGAAAGCAGAAGTACACTAGAGTTTGCAGTGAGTATCCCCCTAACACTTCCTCTCCACTATTCCAAGCTTTGGGTACATGATTGCTCAACAATTTGTTTGGCTTTGTATGTTAACTCTCTTTTCAGTCACCAGGTTCCAGATGCTAACATGACACCGACCAGACTTCCCTGGACTAAGGACCCCACCAATGTGTCCTGGAGCTCCGCTTCCCCAGAGACCCACAATACTAGGGAAAGAGAGAGGCAGACTGGGAGTATGGACCGACCAGTCAACACCCATGTTCAGCGGGGAAGCAATTACAGAAGCCAGACCTTCTACCTTCTGTAACCCACAATGACCCTGGGTCCATGCTCCCAGAGGGATAGAGAATGGGAAAACTATCAGGGGAGGGGGTGGGAAATGGAGATTGGGTGGTGGGAATTGTGTGTAATTGTACCCCCTCCTACCCTATGGTTTTGTTAATTAATACTTTCTTAAATAAATTTTTTAAAAAATCTAAAAAAAAAAAAAAAAAAAGGTCTGACATAGCAAGAATCTTCCAGAGTTTGGATGCTTAGTCAGATTTGAGAACCATTGCTTAACATGACCTTCCTGTAAAGTTCCCCTTTTGCTAGTTAAGTAGATGAAATAATTACTTCACAATCCTTTGTAACTACAAAGGGAAGGCTAAGGTGCCATTTTATTGAATTGAACTATTGCAGAAAGGTTTTGAAAAACAAAGAGGCTAAGATGACAACTTAGTACTATTAAGAGATTGCCTTAAGAAGGAGTAGCAATGAAGGGCAATGGTGCTTAACTTTATGCACTGCAAGGTGCACATTATACAGAAAACTGCCTGGCACAGGTCACAGAACTACCTTTGATCTAATATCATTTGCATCAGAGTCCTTTTCCAGCTCCTCTCTCATTTGTCTCAGAAATCTAGGGGAACTCCCTTTAACCAGGTAATGCCTGTGTTTCCAGTTCAGAAAGCAAGCATCATCACTTTTCATGCTTGCTCATCTGTCAGGGTGTGTGAGGTTTATTAAACCTGAAAAGGATTTAAACCAATGTGACCTGCTTACAGTGGGAAAAGAACTAGGAATTGAAGGCAAGCAAAAACAATGGATGAACTAATAAATAATTAAACAATTGTGAGTTGGCAGGCTGAGAGATAGCTCACCAGGTAAGGGTACACATTACCATGTATGCATCCCATGTATGCATCCCTCAGGCTTTAACCCTCACACCTGTGGGGGTGCCCCTGGGGGGAGCTTGGGTGAAGAGTCTTTCTCTGTGGATTTCTCTATCTGAATGGAAAGGTCATTCCAGGGATGGGAGAGATAGTACAGCAGCTGTGCTTGGTATCTGCACACCACAGGTTTAATCCCTACAACCACCATTAAGTTAGAGCTAAGATAAGCAATGTGTTAGAACAGTAGTTGAGTAAGGGAAGGTCTGGGCTCTGCAAAAATAAATCAGTAAATTTGTGAAAAGAAGGGGGAAAAAGCCCTAGACTTCTTATTCAACACATTGAAAATCATATATTTTTTTTTGCAGTTTGCACATTTTATTTTGCAGTGTTTCTATGACTTTAAGTGAGATTGAGGTGTTAATGGTGGGAAGAGAGTTCTACTTGAAAATATTATGCCTTTAATTATTACTTAAAGTGGATCTGACGCCACATTTTTCTGATTTTGTGAACTCCCTCTAGAATTACCTACTAATGATCTTTGCTCCATAAGAAACTATGTGGACTATGTTGGAAGGTCAATAACTAGTTTCCAAAGGATGAAAAAAGGCTCTTGGAAAACTTTTCAAGGAAGTAATTGTAATAACTCATAATGTTTGCTCTAATTTACCAAGGTTGAACAAGTAGGCAGGCTTCCAAGAGAGACCTTTGATGAAGCTACAAATACAGAAGAGGGTGAATTTTTGCCTGTAGTAAAAAATGTGAATCTTGTTGTAATCCCTTGGATTTAAACATTCATATATTGGAAATAGTCCAAGAATGCACAAAACTATCTTTCCTACTTCCAGGAAGATCTCCTAGAGAAGAATTTATTTTAAGCATGTTTGTCTGTAATCGCATTGCTCACTCGTTTTGGAAACTGAAATTTTCAAAAGAGAAAAACACACGATACTATGAATTCTAATCTGTAATAGAGAAGAGTAAAACTCCACTTAGTAGGGAGTCGGGCGGTAGAGCAGTGGGATAAGTGCACGTGACGCAAAGCACAAGGACGGGCTCAAGGATCCCAGTCGAACCCCCACACACACACACCTGCAGGGGAGTAGCTTTCCAGGCGGTGAAGCAGGTCTGCAGGTGTCTATCTTTCTCTCCCCCTCGGTCTTCCCCTTCTCTCTCCATTTCTCTCTGTCCTATCTAACAACGACTTAAATAAGAACAATAATAACTACAACAACAATAAAAAAACAAGGGCAACAAAAGGGAAAATAAATATTTAAAAAACCCACTTAGTAGGTGAAAAATATTTAATTAACAACACATAACGAGAAGAGAAAGGCATTTCAGGTGACTTGAATAGGCAGAAAGAAGTCCTGAGCTTTTTTTCTTTTTTCTTATTAGTGATTTAATATTGATTTATAAAATCATGAGATAACAGGAGAATAATTCTGCACCTTTCCCACCACCATAGTTCTGTGTCCTCATTCCCTCTGGTGGGAACTGCAGTAGTTCTCCCAAGGTTACAAATTCGAGTTGACTATTATTTTAATATATATATATATATATATATATATTCTTGGCTTTTTTCCAATCACATTTCTTAACACACTAAGTGTGTGGGAGGCTAGCAATGAGTGCATAAAGTACTTAGAATCAGGCAAAATCATTTGTCAGCAACAAGAAAGTCATTATCTTTTCATTATGGGAATTAATTGTGAAATCAGATTCAAGTTTTAAGTACATAATTCCAGTCACAGGTTGACTTTAAGGAGTGACTAGCAATGTTACTATAAGACCAATTAAAAGGTTCATGCAGTTGTCCAAAAGGAAAAACTGAAGAGTGTATGAGTTGGAGTATAGATTAAAGGATACCAAATGTTAGAAAGATTTGACTAGGATCACATAAAGGGGCTTTCTTGACTTACTGTGTGTTGTTTCCCGTACATCAGAAGCTTTATTGTTGTATTTGCTCCCCTTTATTTTTTAAAATATATTTATGTGCTTATTGGATAGAGCCAGTCAAAAATTGAGTAGGAAGGGGAAGGGAGGGAGGGAAAAAGATAGACACCTGTAGCACTGTTTCATTGTTTGTGAAGCTTTCCCTCCTGCAGGTGAGGGCTAAGGGCTTGAACCTAGTCTTTGTGCACTGTAATATATGTGCTCTACCAGGTGCACCACCATCTGGCCCTTCTCCTTTGCTTTTTTTTTTTTTTTCTTCAAATCTACGGGTCATTTTATCTTTGTCTTTACATATCTGAGAGTAATCCTATCTTCCCTGAAAGACCATTATATTAATTGTGTCCTTACTTGAATCTTTTGGAAATTTGTTTTAAAAACAGGATTTCTCTCATGCTCTGAATCAGGTTTTGAATGTAGCTACCTATTCTCTACTCAGGAGCCCAAAATCGGTATTTAGTGGAGCCACCTGTATCCACTACATCTACCACCACCCTGATAAATATACTGCAAACAGGAAAACTTCAAAAAGGTCCTTGGCTTCCTCTCCCAAAAGTACCTAGCCCCAAAAGAAGTAAATCAATAACTTTAATTTTCTCTCCTAAGTGCCCAATATGACCTTTGTGAAACATTCAAGTGTAGCACTTCTCAAGAAAACACACAAATCCCAAATCTCTTTGGCCTGAGAGAAAGAAAAACAATGCAGGAAAAAAAAGAAACATTTTTTAACTCCTTTCAACTTTCTCATTAATTGCACCATGTTGTAATCTTGTCTAAGAGGATAGCCAGGTCACTGTTTGTTGGTAGTCCCATTATCTGACTCTATGTAAGAGTGAAAAGATGTTATGAATGAGGAAAATTCCCCATTCCCCACCTGCAAGGGGAAAGCTTCAGGAGGGGTGAAGCAGTGCTGCAGGTGTCTCTCTGTCTTTCTTCTTCTCTATCCTCCCCTTCCCTCTTGATTTCTGGCTGTCTCTATCCAATAAATAGATAATTTTAAAAATGTTCTTTAAAAAAAATGAGGAAAATAACAGATAACAGTTGTAGAAATAATAGTTAACCTGTATCTGCAACCTTAGGAGAACTCAATGGAGGGACTGAAAACCCTGAACTCTGGTGGTAGGAACAGTGTGGAGTTTTACCCCTGTTATCTTGTTATTTTATAAATCAAGATTAAATCACTAATTAAATTAAATTTAAAAAGAATGAGGAAAATAGGAAGGATATGTAATTTTTGCCTTCTCAGAAATGGAAGAAACTACTTCCTTGTGACTGCTGCAATGGCTTACTTATAATCATAGAGAGTAGTTAACTCAACATGTTGTGCTGAATTTAGTCCTTATTGTAATCTTTTAGACATGTGTTGATCCTCATAGTTTAAAATAATTCCCATACTATTTCCTTCCATATGTTCCTTGTTTTTGTAACATAGTTCATTGATGTCTAATTGACCCCACTGTATAAATTATCATCTAAAAATGTGGGTTCAAATACTTAGTATAGCGCCAACAAGGAGTTAAGTGGTCAGTCAGTATTCAAACACAAGGTTTTTGAATCAATGTTTTGCTCTCAACAACATTCTTGCATCTTCCATGGGATCATTATGATGATAGCTGAATTAAGTAGCTGGGCCTAAATAAGCATAAATCTGTTCTTGGACAGTGGAAGCTGGTCTTTGTGAACTGGAAGTAAAGTAAGTTTTGAAAACTTGAAAAATGGATAAAGAACACCAGTGAGAGGAAACACCAAGTATTTACCCATGCAAACATACCAGAATTGATCTTAAAATAAAAACACAGTGTATAGTGTGCCCTGAGTACTTATTACATCAAAGCACCATCTCCTGAATGAGGTTCCAACATTTGAAGAACACTTTATATTCTGGGAAAAAAAAAAACAAAAAAACTACTGGGTCCTATCTCCACCTATGGAACCAAACTCCCTAGAATTTGAACCCAAAAATGGAAATTTCTAAAAACATCTTTCTAAAGTAAAAAAATAAGTAAGTTAGTAAAAGTTGGAGCTGATGCAGTGGCTCACCTGGTTGAGCACACTAGTTACAGTGCACAAGGACCCAGGTTCAAGCCCTCAGTCCCCACCTGCAGGGGGAAGACTTTGCAAGTGGTGAAGCAGTGTTTCAGTTGTCTCTCTATCTCTCTCTCACTATCTCTCCTACCCTCTTTATTTCTGGCTGCCTCTATTCAATAAATAAAAAATAAAGATAATAATTTTTTTAAAATATTTATTCCCTTTTGTTGCCCTTGCTGTTTTTTATTGTTATAGTTATTATTGTTGTTGTCATTGTTGGCTAGGACAGAGAAAAATGGAGAGAGGAGGGGAAGACAGAGATGGGGAGAGAAAGACAGAAACCTGCAGACCTGCTTCGCTGCCTGTGAAGCGACCACCCTACAGGTGGGAAGCAGGGAGCTAGAACAGGGATCCTTGTACCTGTAGCTGTGCTTTGTGCCACCTGTACTTAACCCACTGTGCTATCGCCCAACTCCCAAAAAATTTTTTAAAAGTCAATACTTAGCCATTTCATTTATGCTCTCTAGATATTTTGTCTTCAGTTACTATTATCTGTAAAATGAGATAGTTAAGTCCTTACAGTCCCTAAAGGCACAAGGTTAGATCTGATTACTTTCTTCTTAGTTCTTTCTGTTTATACTTATAAAATTTATCATTCTATTATTTCTTTTTTTCATTAACCATTATTAATAACTTGTTTCTGCTTCCCTGTGGTGACACCAACATTTTTCCCCAAATGTCCTCTTTGATGAGAAAAGGGTTTCTCATCACCATACTCCTTACAAACATACACACATACATCATCCATCTCTATAAAGCTTCCCGAATGCTCCCACTCTGAGTTTACATTTGTCCTCTCTTCTCTGAATTCTTGAAGCATTTGAGATTCCAGCACTGATAGGGCTTAAGGAAATTATCTCTTTCTATTGACACGTATTCTTAGTTACCAACTCCCACCTTGTTAACAATAAAGATGTTAACATTATGTAAACTATCACCTCAACACATTTTTATAAATATTTTAGTATGCATAGTCTGTCTTTATGAAATAGATCCTCTGAAGTGTTTCCCTGGCAGACAGCAAATCAATCTCTAGTTGGCATTGCAAGTGTCATTGTAACTTAGACCCACTCTTTTATAATTCTTACTTGAACTCATAGGACTTTGACTTTAATAATCTAAATACAACTACTAGACATTAAATCTCCAGACTCTTCAGTTCGGAAAAAAAAAAAAAAAAAGAGAGAGAAGAAACCGTTTATTGGGCCATACAATAGTACAAACTAATTGAACACACACGTTACCATGAGCAAGGACCCAGGTTCGAACCTCTGCTCCCCACCTGCAAGGTGCACGCTTCACAAGCCATGAAGCAGGTCTGCAGGTATCTCTCTTTATCTCTTCCCCTCTATCTCCTCCTCCTTTCTCAATTTCTCTCTTTCCTATCAAAATAATATTTTTAAAAATGTAGAAAGAAAAAAAGGGGGGATAGTCACCAGGAGCTGTGAATTTATAGTGCTGGCACTGAGCCCCAGTGATAATCCTAGTGACAACTGAAAAAAAAAACTATTTCCTTAAAAAAAAGTAAGATTTTAGTTAAACTATTGATCAGTGAAGGGAAGAGAACCAGAACACTTTGACACATGCAGTGCAGGGATCAGTCTTTGGACCTCATGCTTGGAAGTGCAATTCTACTGCACCACCTCCTAGGCAGCAACACAAGTGTTTTTGGAGGTTTACCTGCTATGTTTACGTGTAATAGAGTCTGCCCAGTTATAATGACCAATTAGCATCCCTTATTTTTTCCCAAGCTTTACTTTATTTGTGGTTAATAGTGGTATATAAGTTTGTAAGATGACAGAATACAGTTCCACACCACACCCCCCACCATAGCATCTAGTCTTAAAGTTTGTATCTAATTTAAGCCCAAATTTTTATTAGTTTATCTGTTATTTTCCAAACTCAAACTTGAAAATTTTGCATTTTTCAGGTTTGAAATTAGAAAAAGAGAGCCAGGGTGGAGGGTAGATAGCAGAATGGTTATGCGAAGAAATTCTCATGCTTGAGGTTTCAAAGCCCCAGGTTCAATCCCCTGCACTACTCCAGACAGAGCTGAGCAGTGCTCTGGTAAAAAAATAAGAAAAGAAGAGTAAAGAAAAGAGAAGAAAAGAAGAGGAAAGGAAAGGAAAGGAAAGGAAAGGAAAGGAAAGGAAAGGAAAGGAAAGGAAAAGAAAGGAAAAATAAAAGAAAAAGAGAGCCAGCTTCCTGACTAAGAAATTTCACGGAGAAGATCCGTAAAATATCCACTGGGAGCCCAGATTTGAGGGGCTGCATTTTCATAGTAACGCCGGTGGCTCTCCAGCAATTCTCCTTGCGTTACTCTAGCCCACATTCCTTGTCAAAAACTATGGTGAGGAGTTAGGTATCTCATAGACCTGCCTCAGAAGTCATTGCTTTCTATGAACTTTCTATAATTATTTGATGCTACAACTGCAAATTATTGTTCAATCCCATAGCAAACTTTCTTCACCATTTATCTGATACTGTCTTGTGTGTTCTACAGTTTGCTTTGTAGGAAAAGAAAGCAGGAAAGGGTGGGGGACCAGGGAATAAACAGTCAAGAAAGAAAATGACATTAGACAATATTTCATTGGCCACAATTTAGCAAATAACTAGAAGACAATCAAAAGCCTACATCCGGCAACATTGTTCTTCTACAGAGCTTAATAGAATTTACTGTCCTAAAACAAAAAAAAAAAAAAACACTGGAACCTAAAGTTTAGTGGTAATGAGTCCATTAATAAGCAGCACATATTTTGAAAGTGAGCAGATTTATGCAGAGTGGGCCCTTCTGCTTTTTAGTCTTCACTGGTCTCTCTCTGCCATCTGAGTAACATCAGTATTTAAAAATTATTTTACATACGTTAAAGCAAACGCTTTTTAGTTTAGGCAAATTTAATAAACTTTTAAAATATTTTATTTTTATTTTATTCGATAGAGACCAAGAAATCAAGAGGAAAAGAAGAGATAGGGAGAGAGTAAGAGAGCTACCTATAGCACTACTTTACTTGTGAAGCTTTCCCTCTGCAGGTAAGGATCAGGGATCCTGAACATGGGTAATAAGTATACTCAGCCAGGTACATAGCAGTGTTCAGGTTTGAAATTACAATCACATTTTTTTTATTAAGAAAAGAAATTTTTTTAAATAGGGTCCAGGTGGTGGCATCTGGTTGAGTGCACATGTTACTGTGCATAAGGACCTGGGTTTGAGCCCCTGTTTCCCACCTGCAGGGGAAAAGCTTCATGAGTGGTGAAGCAGTGTTGCAAGTATTTTTCTCTGTCTCTCTCCCTCCCTGTCACCTCCTTCCCTCTCAATTTCTGGCTGTCTCTATCCAGTAAATAAATAAAGATAATATAATTTTTTTAATTCTTAAAAATAAAAGAAACTTAAACATTTCCATGTTTGTTTGTTTTTAAAGTGTGATGGGTCAGGGGAATTGTTGGTGTACCAGCAGAGTATACAACTTGCCAGGACTGGGTTCAAGTTCTTGTTTACCCCACCTACAGAGGGGAAATTTCACAAGCATGGCTCTCTTTCTCTCCCTTTTTCTCCTCTCTCCTCTCTTCTCGTCTCTATCATAGTAGGGCAAAAAAAAAAAAAAAAAAGGTGTAGGGGAATATGGCCATTGAGAGTGGTAAGAGTCTGAACAAGCACTGATCCCCAGTAACAAACATGGTAATAAAGTAAAATAATAATTCTGGATTTAGGTGCTCTGTCCTACTGAGACAACTAATAAGCTGACCCTTAATGAGTAAATTAAGAATTAGTATTATTGAGCTGAAATTCCATTCTGATGCCTCACTTTTCAGATGTTTACCTGGCACTGAAATCCCCTTCAAGGCCACCTTAGTAACCCCCAGAAGTACAGGTCCAAATAATAGAAATCTGCAGTATTATTTTATCTGCATACCATCTTCTCTTAGTATAAGGTTGATCCTTGCAGTTAGCAGAAATTCTCCGGTTTGCTGAATTGTATGTAATGGTGTAGACTGAGAAATTCCATTGCTCACACAGGACTAAAGCTATTTTACAAAGTCTGTTGATTCAAGTAATATGTGAATTCTAGTTCAATTTGTTTCCCAAGGCCAACATACCTAATTGCCTCTGCTTATTACAGCAATACTATTATTGACTATGCTACAGCTACTCCCCAAAAGCAAAACTTAATAAAAAATAAAATATGATTTCTCCAAAATACATTACTTAACAATAATAAAACTGATAATAAAATTAAATCAAAATGGCAAGAATAAGATATAATATAAATATCATTGGAAATCAAGACATTTCACAGTCTTCATTCTGCCCTTGACACCACTGTAAGAATCTAAGAAATTGAGGTACTTCCTTTGGATTAAAGAAAGTGAGAGGAGCTGGAGAATTCTCCAGTCCTCTTTCTATGATGAAATTCTATGAAAGTGACACAGAGTTCTACAGCATGTACCTTACACTTACCCATTTTTTTTAAATTAAGGCACAGAAATGCTTGGTAACATAATCAAATGGATCTCTGTGGCATGAAACTCCTTGGTAAATTGTCAAATTCCTGATTCACATCTTTCTAACTTCAAACTGTGATAAAGTTCATTTAAGGTGATGTGCTTTTGATGTAACCCTACCTCTAACATCACAAACCAAGCATTAATAAGACAGAATATAAATAGTCACTGGGATCACTAAAGTTTTGCACCAGGGATAATCTTGGTGGCAAAAAAAAATTAATACTTTTCAGAATCTGTATGTGAACCAGTGTTGCTAATTATTTTGTAAATGTGATCAATTAAGAAAATCTTCAATTTATAAATGACAAAGAAGAAAATAATAACACATTTATAGTGGTGTACACTTGAACCTCCATAGTGCTGTTATATATACAATATAAAAACTAAGTTATTTCAGTAAAAATCATTTTTAATAACAAGCATGCTTCTTCATTTATTAAAAGCATAGTTTTATTTAGTAGTAAATTTTGCTCCTTTATAAAAATTAAGGTCACTTAGGGTTGGGAGAAAGTTAATTCAGTTGAGCACACACTTTAGCCTGAACAATGACCCACGTCCAAGGCCCCAGCCACCACCTATGTAATGTGTAAGTGGGAAGTTTCTGGTTCTCTCTCCCTCTCCCTCTCTCTCCTCTTCTTAGTCTTTCACCTTCTTTCTGGAAAATAATTTGCTGGGAGGGTCAGGAAAGTAACTCATTTGGATAATGTGCTTCTTTGCCATGTGAGCGGCCCAGGTTTGATCCCTGCTCCCACCACATTGAAGGAAACTTCAATGCTGTGATATCTTGCACTCTTTCTCTCTGCCTTTCTGCTTCTCTGACTCCCAAACACACACACACACACACACACACACACACACACACACACACACACACCACACACACACACACACACGCCAGGAGCAGTGAAAATAATAATGATTGATAACAGTACATAGATAATTTTGTGAAATTCATGCCTGAAAGCATAACCAAATAAACGCAATTGAGGGCAAAGGAGGCAACCAAACACACATTACAGTTAGATGACTGAAATGAAAAAGACTGGCCATATCAATTTTTAACAAGATCGAAGAAACTAAAACTCTCACACACTGCTAGCAGAAGTATATCCACTTTCAAGAATAGCTTAAGTGCTTTCTTAAAACTAAATGTACATTTACCATATGAATCAGTCAATTCACTCCTAAATATCTACCCATGATAAAAGTTAGCATTCATGGGAGTCAGGTGGTAGCACAGCGGGTTAAGCGCACGTGGTGCTAAGCAAGGACTGACGGGAAGGATGCTGGTTGGAGCCCCAGCTTCTCACCTGCAAGGTATTCACAAGCAGTGAAGCAGGTCTGCAGGTGTCTTTCTTTCCCGTCTCTATCTTCCCCTCCTCTCTCCATTTCTCTCTGTCCTATCCAACAATGACGACATCAACAATAACTACAAGGGCAACAAAAGGGAATAAATAATTTTTTTTAAAAAAAAAAGGCCCAGACACGACCTTTCTCATAAAAAAAAAAAAAAATTTTTTTTAAGTTAGCATTCATGTAAAAGTTTGTGCACAAGTACTTACAAGTAATTTTATTTGTAATAACCAAAAAATTCCAAATTAGGTCCAGGAGATGGGTTCACTTGGTTGAGTAGACACATTACCTGCCATGAACAAGGAGTCCGGTTCAAGCCTCTGATCCACATCTGCAGGGAGGAATCTTCATTAGTGGTGAAACAGTGCTGCAAGTTTTTCTCTTTCTCTCTCCCACCCTATTTTCCCTTCTGCTTTCAATTTCTCTCTGTCCTATCAAATAAATAAATAAATAAATAAATAAATATTTTTAAAAGAAGCCTTGAGTATTACAAGAAGTGAGCAGATAAGCAAATAGCAGTGTTTCCACATAATAAAGACTATGCAGTAGCAAAAAGGGAATAAATTATATATTTACATATATATGTATAACAAAAGGAGCAAACAGTATAATGTCACAGTTTCCAAAACTCTAGAAAAGTAATCTTTTTAAAAATTCTTTTAATATTTATTTTCCCGTTTGTTGCCCTTGTTTTTGTTGTAGATACTATTGTTGTTGTTATTGATGTTGTCATTGTTGAATAGGACAGAGAGAAATGGAGAGGGGAGGGGAAAACAGAGAGGGGGAGAGAAAGACAACTGCAGACCTGTTTTACCGCCTGTGAAGCAACTCCCCTGCAGGTGGGGAGCCAGGGCCCAAATCAGGACCCTTACACCAGTCCTTGTGCTTCGTGTGGCATGTGCTTAACCTGCTACGCTACCGCCCAACTCTAGAAGAGTAATCTTCATTAATCTATAGTGATAGGAAAAAGATGAGTGAAAGTTGCCTAGGAGGAAGAAGATGGAGACAAAGATGGAGTGGAGAGAAATTTCCATAAGGACTGAAGAAACTACGGAGAGAGATGCATATGTTCTTTATCTTAATTTTGGAGATAGTTTTACAGATGCTTAAGGCAAAATTGATCAAACTGAGTAATTCAAATGTATAAAGTTTATTCTATGTCTATCATATCTCAATAAAATTATTATTAAAGGGAAACAGTAGTTTGCTTAAATTCTGAAACCCGGAGGAGTCTGGCGATAGCAAAGCAGGTTAAGCGCATGTGGCCTGAAGCGCAAGGACAGGCGTAAGGATCCCGGTTCGAGCCCCCGGCTCCCCACCTGCAGGGGAGTCGCTTCACAAGGTGAAACAGGTCTGTAGGTGTCTTATCTTTCTCTCCCCGTCTCTGTCTTCCCCTCCGCTCTCCATTTCTCTCTGTTCTATCCAACAACAACGACATCAGTAACAACAACAATAATAACTACAACAATAAAAAACAAGGGCAACAAAAGGGAAAATAAATATAAAAAATTAAATTCTGAAACAGGGAAAAGATTGGACAAAATAAATATATGAAAAAAAAAAAGAAACAGAAGTAGAAAACTAACCATTAAATGGGCCAGAGTAAGCCAGAGAAATTCTTTCATAATAAATAAAAATACGAGTCACCCAGCTCTGCTCAGACCAAGGTCTTCAGAGGAACAAGACCCTGCACCTTCTGTTTCGGTGTCCTCAGGGCCCTTCCTGGTACTTTTCCACAGCAACCTTTGGAAAAGGCAGGAGGAGGTCATGGATCAGATGCAGGCCCACATAGACAACATGTGCACCCTGGTGGCACAGCAAGAGCTGGATTGGTACCTCCAATGCTCCCTGCAGCCCAAGGACCAGGGGCACCAGGAACCCGGGATCAGTATGGGGTCACTATGCACCCCTGCTCTCAGGGCATCTTCCCAGCCTGCCCCATAGACCCAGGACATCTTGGCCTCACCAGGGCTCTGTCCCAAATGGGTAAATGTGATTAAATGTCATAAGGTTAAAAAATAATAATTAATAAATAATTAAATAACAATATGCAAAAGTGGAGCAGAGTATGTAATATCTCATAAAAGTGTTCAAGGATTACTTATGTAATAATGTTTAAGGATTACTCTGAGGAGATGAACTGTGTGAAATAGAGGTAAGAAGGTCAAACACCCAGTCAATCTTTTGAATTCTTTCAATAGCATAAATCTGAAAGGTGGAGAAGTCAGAAAAATAGGGATGTTTAGCAAAAAAAAAAAAAAAAAAAAAAACATAACACCAAAATTTAGCTGTGGTATGTGGACTATTCCCAGTGAGTTTTTAAATCTTGTAAGCAATTACTACATCACTAATAAACAAAGCAAAAGAGAGTGAGAGAGACACCATAAAAGGAAAATGATCAGATACCAAGACTATATT
Source organism: Erinaceus europaeus (assembly GCF_950295315.1). NCBI lineage: Eukaryota > Metazoa > Chordata > Mammalia > Eulipotyphla > Erinaceidae > Erinaceus > Erinaceus europaeus. The sequence goes on along the minus strand of NC_080162.1, from coordinate 172,839,956 downwards.
AGAAAAAAAAAAAAAGATATTGCATAAGTGACCCTTTGTGCTGTACACAGCACCACCTTGAGGAAAACAATAGGAAATTAATTCTCTTCCATGTGTAAGAAGAGTTCACTGATGCATTCCTTCAGCTGATAAATTCATTCACTGATGCATTTATTCAGCTTTTACTTAGCACTTACAAATACACTGAGCACTCTTCTAGGTATTTGTAATACAAAATAAAAATAAAATCACCTACAAAACACTTCCCCCCCTTAGAGATTATTTATCAAGAAAAGCATATTTTAATAATGTATGCCCATATGTAAATTTTTTATAAACCTTGAAAATATGGTGTATAGTAGTAGATGCAGTCTTTCTATCTAATATTCATATAAAGGGTCATTACAATTTTTACTCTTTAAGTGGGTTTACAAATAAGCCATTTGCATAAGCCAATGTCTTTCTATAACGCTGCATAATCAATGCTAAGATTTATTATTTTTGATGTTGTTCTCCAAAAAGAAATGTATGTATGTATGTATGTATTTATAAACATTTGACATGCAAACCTAGAGATCATGATAAGGAGCATGATTACTTATTCCGTTCATTTCTATTTTATTTTTTTAAATATTTATTTATTTATTCCCTTTTGTTGCCCTTATTTTATTGTTGTAGTTATTATTGCTGTTGTTATTGATGTCGTCATTGTTAAGATAGGACAGAGAGAAATGGAGAGAGGAGGGGAAGATAAAGAGGGGGAGAGAAAGATAGACATCTGCAGACCTGCTTCACCACTTGTGAAGCGACTCCCCTGCAGGTGGGGAGCCGGGGGCTCGAACTGGGATCCTTATGCCGATTCTTGTGCTTGAAGCCATGTGCGCTTAACCTGCTGTGCTACCACCTGACTCCCCATTTTTATTTATTTATTTATTTTTTATTTATAAAAAGGAAACATTGACAAAACTATAGGATAAAAGGGGTACAACTCCACACAATTCCCACCATCAGAACTCTGCATCTCATCCCCTTCCCTGATAGCTTTTCTATTCTTTATCCCTCTGGGAGTATGGACCCAGGATCATTATGGGATGCAGAAGGTGGAAGGTCTGGCATCTGTAATTGCTTCCCCACTGAACGGGATTTCTTTTTTTTAAATAGTATAGTGGGTGCTGATGGGCACTGTCCCTTCTGTCCTCTCAAAACCGAGGAATGCTCCCCCAAACTCTATTCCACCCAGATATAGGAAAATTAGTCTTATTGCTACAATGCTGGAATCATTACACCCTTTTTTTTTTCATTACACCCTTTTTGTCAGTTACTGAGTCATGGTTGCACCTCCTTTCTGCACAAGGCTTAAAACTTAAATGAGGAAGTTCTTAGCTAAAACAAGTTCCTAGTTTTCTCTATATAATTCTTCCTGGATACAGTCTACTACCAAGTCTTCAAATTAACTAATATTAACCTGTTCCTAATTCTATCCATCAAAAGTCTATGTCATGAGGGTTGGACAGTAGCATGAGAAGTTAAGCTCAAGTGGCTCAAAACACAGGACCGGCATAAGGATCCCGGTTTGAGCCCCCGGCTCCCCACCTGCAGGAGGAAGGGTTGCCTCACAAGTGGTGAAGTAAGGCTGCAGATGTCTATCTTTCTCTCCCTCTCTCAGTCCCCCCTCCTCTCTCGATTTCTCTCTCTCCTGTCCAACAACAACAACATCCATGGCAACACTAATGATAATGACAACAAGGGCAACAAAATAGCAAAAAATAGCCTCTAGGAGCAGTGGTGTAGGCACCGAGCCCCAGCAATAACCCTGGAAGCAAAAAAAAAAAAAGTTAATTTCAGCTATTGTGCTTTTATTTTCAGAAGTTCTTATTGTTTATTTATCTCTTTTATGCATAGTCATTAAATCCTTGAGCATTTCAGGTTATTTAGATAATTTTAAGAATACATTTGTTTGTGTTGTGTACGATTGAGACTGAGAAAGTTCAGACTGAGAAAGCTCTGACATATGTTATGGTGCTTATGCAAAAACTATCTCATATTAACAACCCAAATGTTTTACTTTGGCCATCTATATAAACAGCTTGGGCAGTTTGGATCACAAACTGATTTGGGAGTAGTTAAGATTTTGAGACTGAATTAGTTTCTACTTTTTCATATGTCCGGATACAGGTAACATCGTTCACAGTACTTTCCTAGAGGAAAAATGAAGAATGAAATATCTCAGAATTGTTGGCAAAACTTATAAAAGTGCAAACTAAGTACTATCTATATAAGCACTCTTCAAATGAGTATCACTGTAGAACTAGAGATATGTATTTGGCGTATACACCACTTAAACTATTTTTTTAATAATTAGCAAATTAACAGTGGTTTATAAGATTATAAGTTTAAAGGGTATAGTTTCATCCCATACCCACCGCCAAAGTTCTGTGTCCCCACCCTCCCAGTGATAATCACTATAGTTCTCTCAAAGCCTTAAGAGATGGTTTAACATTGAATGTATTAAACAACAGAACTCACATGCCTGAGGACCCAGGTTCAATCTCTGACTTTACCATTTGTCAGGGATGAATAGTATCGTTCCAATTTTAGTATATGTGCTGCCGAAGCGAGCACCAGGGATGAATAGTACTGTAGTATCACTCTCTCTCCCCCTCTCTCTTTCATAAAAGTAAATACATCTTTAGGGAAAAAATTGAAATATATCTATTATATACCTGTAGATATCAAGTATTTGTGAGTTGACTATACTATACATGAACATATATAGCAAATCGTATATTAAATGTTGTAAATAATATGTATACTGTATTCATACACACAAAAGATGTATTGTTTTTATTAAAAATACTATAAGTGCCTACGCTGAAAAATTTCTCATTATTTTATGTACCGCAGTTTTTCACGTGACTCATGCTGATGTGGTCTTCATGGTTTTCAGAGCATATGATTTACAAATATTTTCTACATTTTAGAGGTAAGGAAACAACTTCTGACACATATATGGCCCACCAAGTCATCCCCTAGGTATCTATATAAAGAACTCAAAAGTACTGATCTGAAAAGTAGTTGCATAGTATTTCCAATAGCAAATATTTGAAAACAAGTTAAATGCCCAATGGCAGACAAATGTCTAAGGAAGTTGATATATATTCAAAATACTACATAGTTTCGAAAAAACTCTTGCCATCCCTATAAAAACTTTCTTTGGGGATTGTGGATAATAAAATGCAGGAATTTGGGGTAAAAAAAATCTTGCTTTTATTTGCTACAACATGGATGAAATAGGAAGACATCATGTGGAGTGAATCAGATTAAATAGGAAGACATCATGTGGAGTGAATCAGAAGGAGAAAGAAATACTGGACGATTTCATTCATACTTGAATTTAAAAAGCAAAACATGGTAACAGAGTAAAAAATTAACTCAGCTTTATGTCTGCAGATCTGAAATTGCCGAAAGGAGAGGGGGAAACACTACAAGGGAGCAGGGTGCCTGTGTCCTGTGGTAGAGAGAGAATAGCATTTTGGTCATGGTTAGGGTGTGCTAATATAACTTACATGTGAAATTGTACCCCTGAGACAACACTAGATGTGTAAAACCTTTTTGAATAAGATGAAAACAAGGCAGAAAGGAAGGAAAGAAAGAAGGAAGGAAGGAAGGAAGGAAGGAAGGAAGGAAGGAAGGAAGGAAGGAAGGGAGGGAGGGAGGGAGGAGACAACACTGTGTTTTCTTTTTTAATATTTTTATTTATTTATTATTGGATAGAGACAGAGAGAAATTGAGAGGAGTGGGGAAGATGGAGTTGGAGAGAGACAGAGAGACACCTGCAGCCCTGCTTCACACTTGCAAAGCTTTCCCCCTACAAGTGGGACCAGGGGTTTGAACCTGCATCTTTGTGCGCTGTAGTGCGAGTGCTTAGCCAGGTGTGCCACCACTTGGTCCCTTGCATTTTTTTTTTTTTTAAAGAAAACAGCATCTCAAAGAGGGTAAATCTTCAACTTATTTACAAACACATAAGTACTAGATTGAAGAAATGAAATCTACATTTTTGGATTCTGAATCTCATGTTCTTCATAATGAACTATAAAATGCATCTGTTTAGTGATTGTCATGAAGAGCATAAATTAAATTGTCCCTAGCACCCTGTATCTTAATTTATAAAGAAGTGTACTATATATTGCTGAATGGGAAAAAAATCCTATATTACACAGAATATTCATGATGGGATTGGTGTGGAGCTATATCCTATTATCTTACAGTTGTATAGATAACAAATACATGATAATAGTGAAAGAATGGTTTGGCCCATCATTTGAGGCTCTAGTCAGGGAATCCTTGGATTCCTACATAGAAATGATGGGCCTCAATCTCTAAGAGATCTAATAGATCCCTCTCTCCACCATCACTGGTCATTTCCATCAGGAACATCATCACAAACCCTCTTGTGGGACTCTTCAGGACCTTGCCCTCACTGTAGAGCCCCAACAGTAAGAAGGGAGACTGGGTCATACTATTCTGCCACTTGAGGAAAACTGGTCTGAAATGAGTGCATCCTAGAATGTTCCTAGCTGTGATCATGGACTGCCAGCTCAAACTGACAGGTACTCAGAGGTCACACAGGCTCCCGTGCTATAATATATATATGTATATTTCCTAGCTTATTCCCACCCTAAGACCCCTAATTTCATCTGCTCTCTTCCTACTTTTGGGTTCCAGTTTATTAAACAATTTGTCCTGATTTATATCTTACTATCTTTTGGTCACCATGTTGCAGACACTATCATGATGACATCCTGACCTCTCCAGCAGACAATCTTCACAATGTGTCCAGAAGTCTCACCTCTCCTGTATAGATATACAGGTATAGATCAACCTGCCAATGTCCATGTCCAGCAGAGAAGCAATTACAGAAGCCAGACCTTCACTCTACAAAGAATTTTCACTCTACAAAGAATTTTGGTCCATACTCCCAAAGGGATAAAGAATAGGAAAGCTTCCAATGGAACGGATAACATAGGGAACTCTGGTGATGAGAACTGTATGAAACTGTACCTGTTATTTTACAATCTTGTTTATCATTATTAAATCGCTAATATTTTTTTAAAGTGTGGTCTTGGAGGTGGTGCTCTCAAGCATGAGGTCCTGAGTTCAATCCTGTGCAAAGCATTTATCAGAATGATGGCTGATTCTCTTCCTCTCTCTCTCTCTCTCTCTCTCTCTCTCTCTCTCTCTCTCTTCTTATTTCTCTAATAAATAAATAAATAATTTTAAATGATATTTTTAAATCCTTATATTAAAAATGATAGAATTTTTTCTATCTCTGGTGCTATTGAACATTTTTTATGCTTATTTTGAAATGTAGTCAGAAATATATTTTTATTAACTTTTGGTGAAAGTATGGATTGAAGACCAAGAGAATCACTGGTAAATTTCCCTCCACTCTGCAGAAATGAGAAAGATAACTTGGAAAGACACCCTGGGAGAGAGAGCACAATGGGGTCAGTTAAGATTTTAATTTTTTAATTAATTTATTTATAAAATGGAAACACTAACAAGACCATAGGATAAGAGGGGTACAATTCCCACCACCAGAGCTTCATATTCCTTCCCCTCCCCTGGTTCTCATCCCAGTGCACCTCCTACTTCCTGTCGACTACCCATGACTGAATCTCACCTTCTATATGTTGAGTAGACTAACAAATCCCGCATCCCAGGGTGACTGTGAGTATTGGGTATATCATACATGAAAATATCACTATTATATGGTAGCCATGTAAGTTTAGGGGTCTTTTTTTCCTGTGTAAACTCATCCACACACCAAACAGATACCATTGAAACTTTGAATTTCTAGTTTTAATTTCCATTCTGCACTTTTGTTTACTCTTGAAATGGAAAGCTAGGAGAAATTAATCCTGCTACAGAGCAGAGGATCATTCACAATACTCAATCCCTGCTGAATTTTTCTTGATTATTTTTTTTTCATCTTTGCCACCAGTATTATGGTGGTAAAGACTTTTTTTGCTTGTTTATCATTAGAAGTTAAGAAACAGACAAGAAGAGAGATAGGAAGAGAGAGACATAGAGAAATGAAGAGACACTATAGCGCTGTTCCACCATTTGTGAATTCTCCCCTGGAGGTACTTTCTTACAGCCATCAGGGGACGAACTCTGATTTTTTGCACATGGTGAAGTGTGCAGTCTACTGGATGAGCTATCTCTTGCACTTCCCTCTCACCCCCCACACTGAAATTTTTATTACAAAAACACGTGTGCTTGGTCTAAAGAACAAGGAGGGGGCCAAGCGGTAGCCCACCCAGTTAAGTGCACATAGTGCTAAGAGCACCGCACCAAGGATGGGGGTTCAAGCTCCACCCCAACTCTCCTCCCCACCTGCAGGGACGACCTGAAGGTCTGCAGATGTCTCTCTGGCTCAGTCTTTCCCTCCTCTCTCAATTTCTCTCTATTCTATCCAATAAAATGGAAAGAATGGTGGCCAGGAGCTGTGGATTCATAGTGCTGGCACCAGCAAACTCTAGAAGAAGAAGTGCTGGCACCGAGCCCTAGAGATAATCCTGGAGGCACAAAAATAAGTCAAATATATATACAAATTTTGTGCTTGGTACTGGCACTACAAATCCAATGCTTCCAGTAGCTATTTCTCCATTTTTTTTTCCTTCTTTCTATTTTATTTGACAGGACAGAAAGAAAAAAGAAATTGAGAACAGAAGGGAGATAGGGAGAGAGCAAGAGAGATATTTGCAGACCTGCTTCACCATTCATGAAGTGTCCCCCCTGCAGGTAGGGAGGCGGGCTCTAACTCTATTCCCTGCCATGGTGATATGTGCAGATAACCAGGTGCGTCACCATCCTCCTCTGAACAAGTCAAATAATTAAGTAGCACAACCTTTAAGTTCTCATAGGTGTTTTAGTTTTATAATATTTCTGATCATATGTTCACATACCAATGTTTACCCCATTCTTGTAGAGCAAGAAAAAAATAAACACTATGCTCAAATCCATTGTTTTAGAACAAATATTTCTTTTAATTTTTTTAATATTTATTCCCTTTTGTTGCCCTTGTTTTATTGTTGTAGTTATTATTGATATCATTGTTGTTAGATACGTCATTGTTGGATAGGACAGAGAGAAATCGAGAGAGGAGGGAAAGACAGAGGGGGAGAAAGATAAACACCTGCAGACCTGTTTCACCGCTTGTGAAGCGACTCCCCTGCAGATGGGGAGCTATCTGGGGGCTTGAACCAGGATCCTTACTGGTCCTTTCGCTTTGCACCACCTGCAATTAACCCGCTGTGCTACCGCCCGACACCCTCTTTTAAATACTTTTATGTATTTATTATTTTATAACGATCAAGAAATTGAGTGGGAGTAGAGAGGGAGAGAGACAGAAGACACCTTCAACCTTGTTTCACCACTTGTGAAGCTTTCCCCCTACAGGTGAAGGCCTGGGGCTTGAACCCAGGTCCTTGTACACTGTAATATGAGCACTTAACCAGATGTGCCACTGCTTGGTTCCTAAAATACATTATTTAAGTGATTAAAAATGTGTATTGACAGTAGGTGAAAAAAAAAAAAATGAAGCTGATCACTTACCACCACCATTTTCCCATCTACCAACTTTCTCTTTATGATGGTCTCTTTGCCATTCCAGTCTTGAATCTGAGTCAAGCAGTCATTATCTAAAGTAATCATACTCTGAAAAATAGAAAATGCAATTCAGATTGTTTGAACCTTAAAATTATATCTGTGTCAAATTCTTTTCAAATGTTATAAAAACTAAGGTAGTTTTAGAATGGCATAATTCCATTTATGACTTTGTCAACAGTAAATTGTTGGTTCATTCATTGAGGAGAGGAAAGGAATAGAAGACTAAAAACGGTCTAATTGTGAAGAGTAAGCAAAGCATTTTTATATTTTACTGTATAGGCAAATTATTCTCTTTACAAAACAGGTAACAAGTAAATGTTAACATTAAAAATACATGTGAAGACTATTCAGTGTTTCTTTTCCTATCCTGTTCACTGAGGACACCACAGAGTCTAAGTAACTCAGTACTATAAGGTACTACCTTAAGCCTCTTTTGATCACATAATTCTGAGAAACATAAATGGGTAGGTATAGCATCAAGTCAACTCACCTGGTGTGGGGAGTGGCTTGCCTGTTTTACCATGTACTTGACCCAGGTTTAAGCCGTCCGTGTGTCACAAGGAAGAACTATAGCACTGAAGGAAATATTGGTGCTGCCATGCCTGTCCTTTCTTCTCCCTCTCTTTCCATTGAAAAATTCAATCCATAGTAGCAAAGCCCCAGTAATGACAGAAGAAAAAGGAGGGGGAGGAGACAACCTATACCCATTTCATAACCACACTCACAGAAACTTTCTCACCTCAATCCTAATACTAACTGTGAGTTGGAAATGCATCCCTGTTGTATTGGGTCAAAGAGATAAGTTGACATGTTAGGGAATACATAGTCTAAGTTTGAACCCTGACACCACATGGGAGACGCTATTGTATCAGAGAAAGCTTCAGGAGTATCATGTTTCTCCTTCTTTCTTTCTCTCTCTCCATATTTTGTTATCTGAATGGAAGCATTGATTCAGGAATGGTAAATCACTAATGTAAATTCCCATTGTGTTTATAGTTAATTTGTTACTGTAGTATAACCTATACCAGTTAGTACAACTTTAATTATAATTTTACATGTGGAAACTTCTTATAAATGGAAAAGATAGAATTGTTGTTTTTGAGAGACCAATATAGAAAAATTATTCTTGAGCTGGTAGGCTGTAAGAATTATTACAGGCCCAGCAAAAAATCTTCTTTGGTGTATGCTGCTTTATCATGGGTGCTGCCCAAGTTCATGTCTGACCCCCACCGCAATGAAAGGAGTTTCAATACTGTGGTTTCTTTAACCCTGCCACCACCAGCCCTCCCCCAAAGAAAAAATCAGTTCAGAGCAGTGAATCCCCAGAAATGACTGAAACAAAAGAAGTGTTGTTACAGGGCCTAGAGGCCTGTAACACAGTAGGGTGGTAGCAAACTAGATTTTTATGTTGGTGGCCGCATAGGTCCCAGGTTCGATGCTTAGCACCACCATAAGCTAGAGTTGAGAAGTTTCTATTTCTCTCTCTGTGTGTGTGTGTGTGTGTGTATATGTGTGTTTGTGTGTGTCTCCCTCCCTCCCCCTTTCCTTCCTTCCTTCCTTCCTTCCTTCCTTCCTTCCTTCCTTCCTTCCTTCCTTCTCTCTCTCTCTCTCCCTCATTGAAGTAAATCTCGTTTTAAAAGAATCATAGTTACAAAGATAATTTTCAGACATCAGAGCCTCCAGGAATGAGTAATAGAAGCAGGTATTTTTCAAAAGCATCCCAGGAAATGTATGATATTCAAATTTGAAAGCCTCAGATTTTTATTTAAGCCAAAGGTCTATCTAATACTGATTTTAGACATGTTTTCTGTACTTAAGATGATTTCAAATTAATGTTCTAATGAAATGCATCTGAGTGTGCTGAAGGCCTCACTTTGGTTTTATGGCCACTTGACGTGATTTCCTCAAACTCTTCTCCCAGTTTAAAGGAGATCTCATTATTTTTAAAGATGCTTTTGGTTTTTATTGTCATTATATCTTCCACAGTACTGATAGTCACAAAGGGTTTGGCCAGACAACCAAGTTTCCTGCTGGCTCTTCCTATTCCTGGAAACCAGATAAAAGAACACAATGGTTAAATCTGTTTTTGGCTCTAAGAGTTCACATTAACTCTATAATTGTTTGCTATTTCGGAGGTTTGTGCATTAAACAGACTTAATGCTGCATGAATTCAAAGATTTGAGGCTGGTAGAATTATCATTTCATGTGAAAGTAGATTCCACTTGTTGTGAAGAATTGTTCTTTAGTTTTTTTTTTAATTTTTTTACTATCTTTATTTAATGGATGGAGACAGACAGAAATCAAGAGGGAAGGGGGTGATAGGGAGAGAGACAGAGAGACACCTGCAGTCCTGCTTCACCACTCACAAAGCTTTCCCCCTGCAGGTGGGTTCCAGGGAGCTTGAACCTGGATACTTGTGCACTGTATTACATGCGCTCAACCAAGTGTGCCACCACCTGGCCCCCATTCTTTAGTTTTTTTACAGTGATGATCATGTCTCTCTAGTCCAGTGCTTATTAATCTCGTTGGTTTAGACTTAATTGTTGACTAGTACTATAACCATCACTATTTTTAAAAGTCATTCTCACTTACATATGAATAACATAGTTGCCATGGATTTTTCCAGATCTTTATTCACTTATAGCCATACATATCCATATTTTATACAATATGTATTTTTTCTCTACTATGTCATTTCATCATGCTTAAATACATAGAATTTAATATATTTTTACATATATGATTGAGGAATGGCAAAATAGCTCACCTGAGAGCACCTATTTTGCTACGCAAGTGACTTAAGTTCAAGCCTAGGAAACAAAACCTACAGCCTAACCATGCTCTAAGATTGGTAGCAAATGTTTGAAAACTGACCGTGTTGGAAAATAATTGTAGGCATTTATTTTCTATCATTTATTAAAATCAATCATTGTTTAACATATGGTAAACTCATCTTTTATAATGTAAACCCAGGTCAAATTACATGAGAGCTGGAGTTATGTAAATCCCATTCAAGTTTTGCACTGAACTGAATCTAGGTGCCGAATCAATACTTGTTGTTTCTATATGAAAAACTGAGGGTTTCCAAAGGAATCTGATTTCATGCTGAGCTGGTTCTACATTAGCAACGCTCTACCCTTTACTGACTGATGTGCAAGTAAATATGACTCACCCAGTTCTTTCATGTAGTCTTCAAAATTTTCACAGGAAATGGATTTCCATGTACCCTGGAACTGATCAATCATTTTGAGTTGATCTTAAGAAAAACAGTGTCATATTAATGAGTATGCTCATGTTCCCTAAAATAGAATTGTGACTTATTTTTTATACAATTCTGGGAGCAGATGCATAAAAGATAGTGGAGGTAGGAAATGGGGAACTTGGTTGTTCTCCCTTAGTGCCATGTAAAGAAGAAAAGCTCTCTCATATGTAAATAAATTGGGATAAAAGTAGAAATATGGAAAGCTTTTAGCAGAAGTAAATACAATTTTCTCATATCTAATTTAGGACCAAAGTTAGATATTAAAAAAGTTAGTTCCTTCCCTAGGAACATAGTGACACATTCATCTATTGGGTTTTCAGAAAAGTCATGATGCTTTTTTTTTTTTACTTTTTTCAAAGGAAAAAAATGTGTCATGACTTTTCCAACAACCCAAAATATAAGCAGTGGAGCTAGGCAGCTAGTTATGTTTATGATATACAGCCCCTGTACTCTAGGTCTCTCTGACCCAAGACAGTGTAAAAAATACCAACTCATTGACTGTTTGGAGGTCTTATTATATACCCTCATACTTGATAATATTAACTATAAAATAGTTCATTGATGTTGTTATTTGAACTAAAAAGTTTAGTGAGGCTTCCCTGAGCAAATGACCCCACCAATGCTTCCTGAAACCTCACCTTTCCAGAACCCTACCCCACTAGGGAAAGATAGAAACAGGCTAGGGGTATGAATATACCTGCCAATGCCCATGTCAAGTAAAGAGCCAATTACAGAAGACAGAAGTCCCACCTTTTGCACCCTATAAAGAATTTTGATCCATACTCCCAGAGAGTTAAGTGATAGGGGAAAGAAAATGGAATGCTCTGCAACACCATTCCACCAGGATCCGAAGTGTTTGTCACCAGGAATCTTTGTTTTATACTATCAGTGAAAGAGAAGTGAATCTGGAAAGCACCAGAGGAACTCACACACAGTTGTGCTTATCTGAGAGAGAAGAGGAAAAAAAGAAAGGCACCTGGAACTAGTAATATGTGTAGGGGTGACTTAGAAAAGAAGTGAAGACAGGACTGCTAAAAAAATGAGAAAAGTATATATGTGCAGATATAGATATATAGGTAGACCCTATGATATTGGGTGTTCAGTGTTGGTCTCTAAGACTAGCAAGTTAGACTTTTAGAGATATCAGTGAAATATAAGTCATGCATTGCCTCTACCACTGTTCCCAAGGCCTCTTCATTAATGTTCCCATTCTGTTAACTCAAAACTGGTTCAAGTCAACTGGCCTACTTATGTCTGCTTGGTGCTAAGTGTCTTTTCTATAATACATTCTGGTGTCACTTTACATGTAGGCCCCAACTTATCATATATCTTGCCCATTCTTATATGCCAACCTGCCTTATCTTCAGTTTTTCAGTTCTTTTCCTTCCACACTCCTCTGATCAACATACCAGACTCTTCCCTCTACTCACAAGGATACATATATTCTCCAGTTATGTTCTTATCTTTTACTACTGCTGGATTTTCCAGGGTTTATCACTATGGATCTAACAGAACCCAGCTCATAACAGCGAATTCCAGAAGACTGGTTACTTGGTATTCTATTATCAAGAATTCCCTCTCTACCAGACACCCACAACATACTGGGAAGCCTTCTTCAAAAGATATATAAGTCTCTATTGCACATATTTACTCTACAACCCCAGAGGTCTGTCTTGTGATGCTCCCATTGAAACTTCAGATTTACATTACACTGCATCTTTCCCTATGGCAACACCTTTGATGACTAAGACTAGGCCAGATGACATGACCCAGAAAACAAGAATACATGTTCTATAGCCAAGACTTCTTATTCCAAGTCCCATTCAAAATAGAGAACATATCACTCAGTAGACAATCTAGAGCATATTTCAAGATGTGGAAAATATTACCTTATGTCAAAGGTTCCTATCGGGAAATTTATTTACATCTTGTAGAAGAGGCAAGATACAACAATTTATCTTTTAGAAAAGATGACCCAACTGAATCCCTAAGTAATTTATAAATAGCGGATGTTTCCTCAGTGATCAGCATCTTTGACTACCTTGTTATATATTGCATGTGTCTTACCAGTGCTCCCACCATGCTAACCACTTCTTGTTCACTGTGCTGTGATGCATGTTGTTATACAGATACTCAGCATAGATCTCACCTGATTACACTATAACAGAGCACAGAACCTGTAAACATATATTGTTATCTATGTAAATGTGAATGGGTTCTGCTCTTTCCTGATTGAGATTGAAAAGAATGTTAAATCACCATCATCCCAGACAACATTTTAGCTCACCTGCATGTTAGCTACCAAGCTCAAGCAAAATTTACTAAAGTCATTGACCCCTAGGACCATACCTAAAATAGTCGTTTTAGTTTCTTTCCACCCTAGGATCCCTAGTATCATCTACTCTAATCCTACTTTTTGGATCCTGTTTATTAATCATTTTTCCTGCTTTATATCTCACTATCTTTTAGCCTCCAAGTTGCAGATGCTATCATGATTCCATCCTGACTTCCCTGGACAGATGAACTCACTAATGGGTGCTAAAATCTCACCTCTCCAGAGTTCTATCCCACTAGGGAAAAAAAGAAACAGGCTGGGTGTATGGATTGATCTGCCAATGCCCATGTCCAATAGAGAAGCAATTACAGAAGGCAGAACTCCCACCTTAAGCATCCCAATAAAGAATTTTGATCCATACTACCAGAGGGGGAGAAATGTTAGGATAAGATGACTAGAGGACTCTGTATCCAACTCCATTAGTACCTAGAAGAAACTGGAATATATATATAATAGCCAACCCACACATGTGACCATGGGAGAACTACTGTAGTTTCCAATGAAGGGTATGGGGACACAGAACTCTAGTAGTGGGAACAGTGTGAAATTATACCCCCATTATCTCCCAATTTTGTAAATCAATATTAAATCACAAATAAAATCAAAGTATATACATATGTGTGTATATATATATATATATATATATATATATATACTTTCTTCTAGCATTTGCCCTTCTTCCGTAGCCAGTCAACAGCGTCAGGTTGAGCCTGATGTAAAGTTTCAAGACCTCCTTTGAATCTGGAGAGGTGGCAGTCGTTGACTATGTGGGTCATTGTCTGTAGCCACAGGGGCAGTTCAAATCACATGTCTGCACACTGTATACTTGAGCCTATATTAGTCTGCACTAGCAAAGATAACATACCTAGTACAATACTGCAACCAGAGTTAGTGATTGAATTATCAGTAATCCAGTCATTCTACAAATATTCATCTGGTTTTCTGCAATGACAAGACTACTAAAGTAAATGGACCTATGATGTGGACCATCTTCTGCATTAATGTATCTTAGAGTAGCTTTAATTTTGGTCATTCTTCCACATCACTCTCATCAATTGCAATATTTTTTTTGATTCATCATCTTAGAATACATGGTGATGTTGAGTGAGGGGATGGAAGCAAAGTTGCAGAAGTTTCCCCTTAACCATGCCCACTGTGATAGTTTTCATTTGATAAAGTGAGAACAATTTAAGGTAGGAATTACACTCCCCCAACAGCCAAGTGTATTAATCTCAATTGTATATTTGAGAGTGCAAGAGAGAGATCATTGAATGGGTCCACAGATTTACTGGACTCATGAAGAGTCAGACTCTGACCAAGATTCTTTTTATTATCAAGTCCTTGTATGCCTCTAACACTGTTCTTTGAAACTCTTGAATCTAAATTTCAAAACCCAAACCCTCAAAATATCTAGATAGTCCTTTCTCTTAGTATGTATTTTCTAAAGTAAGTTCCCATGTGTGTCTTTTTTATTTAGGGTGGAATGGGGGGAGTAACACAGTTTTCAATTTTGTTTTGTTTTTTAATGGCATTATGAGGTGCTTACTCAAGGAATGAATATTGAAGAACTTACCATTTAGAATATAACATAAAAGGTTCAATACTGGTAAGCAGTATCACATTCTGCTTTGTTCCATTTCAGAATTTCAGCAGACTGCTAACATCACATTTGTCTATGGGCTGAATGCCAACTGCTCCTGAACAATCCCATAATTCCAATAATTCGAAAACAAAAGGGGAGACATCCTGGAAGGATGAATAAAGACCGCAGGGCTGGAGTCTGGCAGCAGAAAGGACTGTGATTCAGACCCTGCTGGGTTCCCAGGCTCTCCTGCCCTTCTCTTCCCACAGCTGAAGCTGTTTGAACCCCACCTGCTAGCAGTCTTTGCATTGTCCTGAGGCTCCAGTTACACACTCATCAGGTCATTGTAAAGTAGTATGAATGCCAGAGATTCGCAAGCTTGACCTGCATTTGTGAAAATGCTGATTGTCTATACCACCCTAGATTTTCTTAGTCGGAGTTGCTAGAGGCTATCTCTAGTAGCATGGTTTTTTAAAATTTTCCCCAGTTGATTCTGCTCATGTCTAAGATTCAGCAATAATAATAAAGGTCAAATGTTCTACACTAGTGTGCTCTCAAAGTGGGATCACTGGCCAAGCAACTTCATCATCATCGCCACCATAGAGAAACCGCATTCTTCTTTTTTTTTTTTTTGTAATTTTTAATTTATAAAAAGGAAAAAGGAAACATTGACAAAACCATAGGCTAAGAAGTGTACAACTTCGCACAATTCCCACCACCAGAACTTTGTATTTCATCCCCTCCCCTGATAGCTTTCCCATTCTCTAGCCCTCTGGGAGTGTGGACCCAAGGTCATTGTGGGATTCAGAAGGTAGAAGGTCTGGCTTCTGTAATTGCTTCCCCACTGAACATGGGCGTTGACAGGTCAATCGATACTCCCATCCTGTCTCTCTCTTTCCCTAGTGGGGAAGGGCTCTGGGGAAGCGGAGCTCCAGGACATATTGATGGGGTTGTCTGTCCAGGGAAGTCTGGTTGGCATAATGCTAGCATCTGGAACCTGGTGGTTGAAAAGAGAGTTAACATACAAAGCCAAACAAATTGTTGACCAGTCATGGACTTAAAGGCTGGAATAGTGCAGACGAAGAGTTGGGAGGGTCCTCCATTTTGTAGATAGCTAGTAGGCATATTTTAGTTAAATTCCAAAGGGCCTGTAGCTATTCTAATTTTTTTTTCTTTTTCTTTTTGCCCCCAAACCTGAAATCTGATATGCCAGGGGATCCAAGTTATTGTCTGGGGAGATAATGTCATGGCTGGAAAAAGGACCAGAAAGCTGGATCAGGGAAGAGAGTAGCTACTTAATATGGGAAAGGTGAATAAATATTGTTGACTGTAAATCCCATCGATTTGATATGATCTGGGGCCCATATTCAACTTAGGAGCCTATGTGATCTCTGCATCCCTCTAGATCTGAGCTCACACTCTGTGGTCATGAGTAGGAACATTCCATGCTGCCCCAATATCAACCCATCTTCCTCAGGCGTAGCATAGAGTATGTTGTCCATCTTCGCTTCAGAGGATGGACACCATCCACAGATTCTTAAGCTCTACCCCAGGCTTTCTGGAACACAAACCCCTGAAATGTTCTAGTAATCTGTAGTAGAACAAGTCTTCCAGGTGATTCTTATGCGTGCTCAAGTTTGAGACTCACTGTTCACACCTCCATTTACTTCCAAAGACTATGGTGGGTTGTTTAAAAAGTAACACATTTTTGCATAGAAAACAGAAAGAAAAAAACCACAACTTTTCTAACAACCAAATAGGGTGGAAAATGGGGAACAGGATATGTAGACACACAATGGGCATCACCCTAACCTATCTAGCATTCTCCATGTTAAGCCATACAGATGCAATGTGTCCCCTGATATGACAGTGAAAAAGCACTCCACTTTCGTAATCTTCTCTCGAAATAGTCAAAACTCAACTCTAATCAAAAGAAGGCATTATCCATAAGAAGGCAAAATTGAAGGACATTCTACAAAACATTATTCAAATATCTCTGGTCCATGAAAAATAGGCACTATTACAGAGACTAGAG
This sequence comes from Erinaceus europaeus, assembly GCF_950295315.1. Taxonomy (NCBI): domain Eukaryota; kingdom Metazoa; phylum Chordata; class Mammalia; order Eulipotyphla; family Erinaceidae; genus Erinaceus; species Erinaceus europaeus. The sequence goes on along the minus strand of NC_080162.1, from coordinate 172,823,089 downwards.
TAAACTAAAGAGACAGAATAATGCAATGTAAGATCTTAATTAGGGTTCTGGAACAGAAAGGACATGGATGGAAAAAGTGGGGAAATCTGAATCAAACTGATGGTTTAACGTTCAGTATTGTGCAAAGTTCATTCTTAGTTTTGACAAATGTACACCATAATGTAAAAAATGCACCATATGAATAAATGGTATGGGGAGTCGGGCAGTAATGCAGTGGGTTAAGCGAAGGTGATACAAAGAGCAAGGACCTGTGGAAGGATCCCAATTTGAGCCCCTGGCTCCCCACCTACAGGGGAATAGCTTCACAAGCGGTGAAGCAGGTCTGCAGGTGTCTATCTTTCTCTACTCCTCTCTGTCTTCCCCCCTCTCTCCATTTCTCTCTGTCCTATCTAACAAAGACAACATCAATAACAACAACAATAATAATTACTACAACAATTTAAAAAAGGGCAACAAAATGGAAAATAAATAAATAAATATAATTTTTTTAAAAAAAGAGAAAATGGCATGAACAGTATTTGGAAAACCTCTGTATTATATCTGAAACTTCTCTGTAAATATAAATTTATTGCAAATTTAAAAAATTGAAAACAAGTCAACAAATACCAAAAGGTATACCCATGTCATTCACAGACAAGCAGCAGCTACAGTACCTGAAAATGTGTTGATACAGATTGTTAAAACTCAGACCACACATGCTAGAATCAGTCCCTACATTTTTTTTTAGAAAAGTTCTGTAAGTGATAATTGAATATGCAGTAAAATTGGAGAACCTTTGCTCTTTACTATAAGCTTGGGATTTAGCACCCATGGAACTTAGCTCAATCCTGAAACACAATACCAGTTCTGACACTGAGCATCTCAGTTTTCAACCTAATTCAGTTTCTTAACTTCAGTGAGAGGAGTTAACAACTCCAATGGGGCCCAGACTCTATTATGTAGTCACAACACATTTTGCTCCCTAAAAACTGAATACTGAATACTGAATAGGGCTGGCTGTGGCACAACCTATAGAGTACACTTATTACTATGTTCAAGGAATGAAGTTCAAGTCTCCAGGCCCCACCTACAGGGAGTAAGTTTCACAAGTAATGGAGGGCTGCTACATTTGGAACTCTTCCCTTTAAATGTCTGTCTCTCTCTCTCTCTTTTTTTTTTTTGTTGCCACCTGAGTTACAACTGGGGGCTTGGTGCCAGAATGACAAATCTATCACTCCTGGCATTCATTTTTTCCTTTTTTTTTTTTTTTTTTGGTGCCCACCCCTTTCCTTTTGTTTTTCTTTTTAATTTTTTTTTAGGACAGAGAGAAATTGTGAGAGGACAGGAAAGTAGAGAGAGAGAAAGATACACACCTGCAGACCCTGCTTCACTGCTCATGATGTAGACCCCCTGCAGGCGGGGAGCAGGAGTTCAGGAGCTCGAACCTTGAATCCTAGAGCTCAGTAACATGTGCTCTTAACCAGGTACACCCCTTGCCCATTCCCCCAATGTCTCCTTCTGTCAAAAGGAAAATAAGAGGTCACCAAGAGTGGTAAATTCCTTATGCATGCACCAAATTTCAGCACTAACCCTGGTGGCAATCAAAAAGCTAATAATGATAATAACAGTAATAAACTGACCACTTGCATATGATCTCTAATTCTAATTTGTCTGATATTTTAAGTGCTGCCTTCCGGAAGCCCTCTGTCACATGTCCCAAGCACCACCTGTGCTCATTACTGCAGGGATTTCCACCTATTGTCACTAGAGCCCCAGATGTTGTCATTTATTTTCCAGATTCAACCCTGCCTGGAAATATCAAGAGATAGAGTGGTATAAAGAATGCTTATGTCAACACAAAGGGAAGGACTTTCAGAGATCCTGATATTTGCAAAAGAGAGAGTGAGAAAAAAGAAAAAGCAATGATTCAACGGGAACTGCGATCAGAGATCATGGCTTAGAGCCAATGGAAGGCTGAGAATAAAACTAGAAAAGTCAGCAATTTCTTGTGCCTAGACTTTTGTTTGTTTGTTTGTTTAACACTTGTGTAATGAAATTTTAGAAATAAGAATGTGCTAAGGTGGCCAGTGGCTGCGTACCTGGTTGAGCGCACATGTTAACACTGCACAAGGACCCAGGTTTGAGCCCCCAGTCCCCTCCTACAGGTGGGAAGCTTTGCGAGTGGTGAAGCAGGGCTGCAGGTGTCTCTCTGTCTATCTCCCTCTCTGTCTCCTCCCCTCTCAATTTCTGGCTGTCTCTATCCAATAAATAAAGATAATAATAAAAACAAAGAGAGAAGAATGTGCTGATTCTATAGGCAGTTTTCTGGTGAAGTATTATAAACCTCAGGTAGAAAGGTGAGCATGAATTTTTCCCCAGGTCTGTTAGCACTGATTTTATTTAGGAGATGGGAATGGAATGAAGTAACTACTGATGATTAGAAGTCAGGAGAAATTATGCCTGGAAAAATGAGTCTTACTGCTTGCTGTAAAGGTCCTGTTGATGGGGAAATACTAGGCACTCACCTCACTGCATGTTGGCCAACTATCATCTTCAGGAAGCATTGTGTAAATTGGACCACAGACATGGGTTTTTCAGGGACTAGGGACATTCAAATGATTTAGGAGCAGCCAAGGTAACCATGTAGTAAGCCCAAAGCAACCTGGATGGTGGGAAGTGGAGAGAAGTCCACAGGACTCTACATCTCTCTGAGGCATGAAAGAGCTCCAGATAGGACTGGAGCCTCCCACCAAAGGCTATAGGTGTTTGGCCAGTCGAGGAAAGACAAATAAAATTCTCTCTGAGTGTGTTGAACTTGCTCAAGTCACAGGGAAATGAATATTTGCATTCTAGTCAACATACTCTATAAGGACACAGGTTCCTAAAGTATATGTGTCATTTTTTCTAAGCTCCACTTTTGAAAAAAGAAACTGCAATCTTAATGCTGATGAATGGTGTACAGAGAGTTTTCCCACATGTTAATCAGAGCAGACAAGAGATCATCTTTCACAACATTAGTGACTAACACCTTTGCACAATTTGCAACAAGGAAGCAGGAGAGCTGGGGGGGGAAGGGAGCCAGGGTTACCTGAGGACAGTGACTCCTTACTGTGGTGGAAAAGGGACACTGAATCTTTTTTTTTTTATAAAAAGGAGACATTAACAAAACCATAGGATAAGAGGAGTACAGCTCCACACAATTTCCACCACCAGATCTCCATATCCAACCCCCTCCCCTGATAGCTTTCCTATTCTTTAACCCTCTGGGAGTTTGGACCAAGGTCATTGTGGGATGCAGAAGGTGCAAGGTCTGGCTTCTGTAATTGCTTCCCCGCTGAACATGGGCGTTGACTGTTTGATCCATACTCCCAGCCAGGCACACTGAATCTTAAGGTGGACAGGACTGACTTCGGTTGTCAACTGGAGGGTGAAAGCCCACCATTTTATCAAAAAGCTTGTGACATCATCTAATTTCATCTCCAACTAAGATATTTAGTTCAAGATGTTGACATCTTAAGAGTCTAAAAGTTGCAATGAAGCACCTAATAATAATAATAATAACTGTCACCGATGGCAAAGAACATATATACTTGGCTTTGAACTTACAAATATTCATTATGAAATTAGCTTCAGTTAGGCACTTTGTGAGTAATGTATTCATCTTATCTTAATATCAGTCATAAAATCTAAAGTGAATGATGACATTCCAGACACAGTTGCGTATGATAATTCTTCAGCAGGTTCGGGCAATGCGGAGTAGCTGTCTGAAGAGGATACATCATCTCACACTATTTTAATGATGATGGTTCTACTGGAAGGAACCTAAAAACATTAGTGTTTGGGCCTTCTTTCAGGAAAAGCAAAGATGAAAAGCAAGTACTAGTTTGAAGCTAATACAGGTACTTTTCACCATCCAAAAAAGTAGAAAGTCATTATTTAGTATAATTTGGTAGGTTACTTTAGAGGATCCTAAAGTGCTACTACCGTGAATCTATATGGAAAAAAATTTAGTGTTTCTAGACCAGAATAATAATAACAACAATGGTAATAACCACCTACTAAATCTTAGCAAATGAGAGCATTTTGGTTGTTGGCAGTGGGGAAAACCTGTAGAAGAGATTGCTCCAAACAGATGAAGAATTATTTTAGAAAAAAAAATTTTTTTAAGTAAGTACCAACTACTTGAAAAAGCAATAAGGCAACCCAGGTGATGACATAGTGAGTTGAGCACCAGGCTTTGAGTGCATATGAGAGCTCTACTTCAGTCCAGGACATCGTGTATGCTAGACTGTTGCTCTGCTTCTTTCACTCTCTTGCTTTCTCTCGTTAGTAAAAAATAAATAAATATATCTTTTATTAATTCTTTTAAGGCCTGGAAGTAGCATGTCCCGTTGGGCAAACACATTACCATGCACAAGGATCCAGTGTCAAGCCCTCAATCACTACCTATAGGCAGAGGCTTCATTAGCAGTGAAGTTGTGTTACAGGTGTCTCTCTCCCTCTCTAGCTCCCCTCTCCATTTCAATTTCCCTTTGGTCTACCCAGTAAATAAAAACAAAGTTTAATCACTTTTTAAATACTTATTTATTCCCTTTTGTTACCCTTGTTGTTTTGTATTGTTGTAGTTATTATTATTGTTGTCGTTGTTGGATAGGACAGAGAGAAATGGAGAGAGGAGGGGAAGACAGAGAGGGGGAGAGAAAGATAGACACCTGCAGAACTGCTTCACCGCTTGTGAAGCGACTCCCCTGCAGGTGGGGAGTTGGGTGCTCGAACCAGGATCCTTACGCCGGTCCTTGCATTTTGAGCCAGCTGGGCTTAATCTGCTGCGCTACTGCCCAACTCCCAAATTTAATCATTTTTAAAACAACAACTACTGCTCATTCATCTATGGTCACAGAATTATATACACTGATTGAAAATACAAAAAATATGAAATAAAGTAACTAGAATTAAATGCATTAAGTTAGCGATGAGTATCTTAGGTAACAGGACTATAGGAAATTTAATGTTTTCTTTCTTCCTCCTCGATAATTTCAATATGTCTAAACTTTTCTTTAATTAAATGAATAAATTCTATTTTAAAATAAAAGAACAAGTGCAGTGTGACCTCACTGATATAAAGTGTCTAAAGCAGTCAAAAATCTTGGAAACAAAAGGCAGAAGGTAGAAAGGTAAACACCAAGGGCTGGAGAGGATGGTGGACATATCAGTGCTGGAGGAGAGGAATACAAGGTCTCACTGTTATAACTAAGTTCTAAATATCTATTGCCCAATAGTGTGAATATTGTTTGTGCATAGAAATAGCTATGGTGGCATTTTTATATTTTGAGATATTTTAATGCCAGTTAAGATTTTCAAAAATCAATTATGCTCAATAAGCATTTATGAAACTGAGGGAGCCCGGCGGTGGCACAGAGGGTTAAGCACACATGGCGCCAAGTGCAAGGACCAGCTTGAGGATCCTGGCTCCAGCCTCAGGCTCCCCACCTGCAGGGGGTTCGCTTCACAGGTGGTGAGGCAGGTGTCTTTCTCTCCCCTCTCTGTCTTCCCCTCCTCTCTCGATTTCTCTCTGTCCTATCCAACAACGACAGCAATAACATAAACAATAATGACAACAACGACTATAAACAACAAGGGCAACAAAAGAGAAAAAATTTTTTTAAGTTTCTTTTAAAAAAAAAGAATTTATGAAACTGACAAAGTATTATATGTTAATCCAGAAATTGGTCTCAAGTACTCTCTGCTACTGGCACCATGAAGAAAGAAATAGGACACACAGGAAGGGGATTTCCCCAGTTTTGTAGGTGGGAAATTGGCTGCTAATTCAATTTAAATAATCAGTGTCTGTAGGAGAAGCAGTTTTAAACATGCATAGAAAGTAGATTATACAGATCTGAATCAAAGGAAATAAAGACCTACATGAGAAAAAAAATGTAGGATGATCTCATCTCAAGATCCTTAACTGTTTCTGGAAGAAGAAGAAGAAGAAGAAGAAGAAGAAGAAGAAGAAGAAGAAGAAGAAGAAGAAGAAGAAGAAGAAGAAGAAGAAGAAGAAGAAGAAGAAGAAGAAGAAGAAGAAGAAGAAGAAGGAGAAGAAGGAGAAGAAGGAGAAGAAGAAGAAGAAGAAGAAGAAGAAGAAGAAGAAGAAGAAGAAGAAGAAGAAGAAGAAGAAGAAGGAGGAGCAGGAGGAGGAGGAGGAGGAGGAGAAGAAGAAGAAGAAGAAGAAGGAGGAGGAGCAGGAGGAGGAGGAGGAGGAGGAGAAGAAGAAGAAGAAAAAGAAGGAGAAGAAGAAGAAGAAGAAGAAGAAAGAAGAAGGAGAAGGAGGAGGAGGAGGAGGAAGATGAGGAGGAGGAGGAGGAGGAGAAGAAGAAGGAGAAGAAGAGGAAGAAGAAACCTTCTCCCGAATTGTAATACATTTACAAGTTCCAAGTATTAATGTGTGGACATATTTTGGGGAACCACATTCAGCGAGAAAATTGTAAGAGAGAAAGGACATTTATACATCTCATTACTCAAGCAGTAAGAAGCCCTGCACTTAAAAGTACAACTGAAGTTTTTAAAAGAAAAAAAAATCTTAATTGCATGCCATTTCTTTCCCCTAAATGTACTTGAGACTCTCTTTTAACTATAAGTATAAACACAAAGAGGAATATGGCCCAAACTCATAAAGCCCAGTGGGGGAAAGAAGCTTGTAATGAATATAATTGTAGTGCACTATTTACTCGTTATAATAGACAAACGTTCAAAGTATAGCGGAAGCCCAATGAGAGGTAGAAGTAATTTTCTGCAAGATCAAAGGAGAGTTTACTGAGTGGAAACTTGGGGTGAGGGGGAGGGAGGGGAGGAGGCAAAGTGTAATTCCAGGAAGAGGTCTCATGATCAGGAGCTCAGTTCCAGCATGTGCTCACTGAGCAGTTAAGGCAGACTGAGCAGTTGGTGACCCTAGAAGGGAAGGTCTATGGTGAAAATGAAAAAGGGATTGTGGTAGCAGCTGGACATGTAAGAAGGTCTTTTTCCTTTTTGATTTGTGATTCTTTTTTTCGCTTTTACTCTTTCTGGTTAGTTTTAAATTGATGGGGTGGGGTCAACAGCATAGTGTACTGCTTTGCCTCATACCTGATCCACCTTCAACCCCAGCTTCCACCACAATGAAGAAAGCTTTGGCTCTGTGGTCTATCTTCCTTTCTCATTCCCTCTCCCTTGTGTCTCATTCTTTCTATCTGAAGATAAATAAATAAATAAATAATTGAGAGAGAGAGGAAAGACCACAGGGATTTACTATTTTATACAGTGCTAGCACTAAAACTTAGGGCCTCATGTACATAATGTATGTATTGTTTTTTAAAAATTTTCTTTATTGGGGAATTAATGTTTTATAGTCAACAGTAAATATAATAGTTTATACATGCATAACATTTCTCAGTTTTCCACGTAACAATACAACCCCACTAGGTCTTCTGTCATCCTTTTCTAGAACCTGTACTCTCTCCCCCACCCACCCCAGAGTCTTTTTACTTTGCTGCAATACAATGTGTGTGTTCTATTCTTTTTTAAATATTTTTAATATTTATTTATTTATTCCCTTTTGTTGCCCTTGTTGTTTTATTGTTGTAGTTATTCTTGTTGTCGTGGTTGTTGTTGGATAGGATAGAAAGAAATGGAGAGAGGAGGGGAAGACAGAGAGGGGGAGAGAAAGATAGACACCTGTAGACCTGCTTCACAGCTTGTGAAGCAACTCCCCTGCAGGCGGGTAGCCAGGGGCTCGAAATGGGATTCTTATGCCTGTCCTTGCGCTTTGCACTACGTGCGCTTAACCCTCTGTGCTTCTGCCGACTCCCACAATGTATGTATTCTATCATCAAGCTGCTTCTCACCCTTCTTTCTTTTTTGTAAACTGAATTATAATAGCCCCATCGATCAGACCTAGGGCCCAATTTATTCGCATTTAGCGCAGAAGCCTGGGTAGTCTTTGAGTCCCTGACAGTCTGAGCTCTCAGTCCAAGCTCTCAGTCCATGGTCACAACTAAGAACATTCTAGGCTGTACTCATTTCAGGGTCAGTCTTCCTCCAGTGACAGAGTAGGCTAACCCAGCCTCACTTTGGAGAGTGGGGCAATTCCTACCATTGCTGCTCAACAGTTAATGGTATTTATATACTTTGCTCAGATTTTGGGAGCAAACCCTCTGCCGTAATCCAGCTTTCTAGTCCCATTCTAAACTCTGACACCAACTTCCCAGACAATATTTTTAGTCCACCTGCATGTTAGTTATTGCGCTCAGGCAAAAGTGACTAAATTCATGGGCCCCTTGGAACATACCTAAAATAGACTTCATAACTTCTTTCCGCCCGAAGACCCCTGATTTCATCTGCTCTTTTCCTACATTTGGGTTTCTAAACAATTTCTCCTGCTTTATATCTTACTGCTGAAACCACTAAGTTGCAGACGCTACTATGATTCCATCCTGATTTCTCTCAGCAGATGACCTCAACAATGTGTCCCAAAGTCTCACCTCTCCAGATCTCTGCCTCAATAAGGCAAAGATAGAAACAGGCTGGAGGGGATATAGATCAACCTCTCATGCAAATGTCCAGCAGAGAAGCAATTACAGAAGTCAGACCTTCCACCTTCTACACCCCATAAAGAATTTTGGTCTATACACCAAGAGGGATAAAGAATAGGGCAGTTTCCAATGAAGAGGATGGGACTCTGGTGGTAGGTACTGTGTGGAATTGTACCCTTGTTATCTTTCAATCTTGTTAATCATTATTAAATCACTAATAAAAATTTGAGATATAATTAATGTATGACATTATGTTAACTTTAGATGTATAAACTAATGATTTGATATTTGCATATGATAGGAAACGATCACCAGAATAAGTTTGTTAAAATATGTTCTTCTCTAACCATCAGAAACATGCAAATCATAACCACAATGTTATATCACCTCACACCTTTCTGAAGGTTACTATTTTTAAAATAACATACATACACAAAAGGGTTTGGAAAGAATGTGGAAATCTTTATCCTTAACTTTGCATCCTATTCTAATAAAGTCCTAGAAAATTAGAGTCATTACATGATGAAAGAAATTAGACTGCTGTGGCCAGGTGGTGGTGCACTTGATTGAGAGCACATGTTACTATGTGCAAGGACCCAAGTTCAACCTCCCAGTCCCCACCTGCAGGGGGAAAGCTTCACAAGCAGTGAAACAGTGTTGCAGGTGTCTCTCTGTCTCTCTCCCTTTCTATCTCCCTACCCTCTCAATTTCTGGCTGTCTCTATCCAGTAATAAAAATAAAATAAAATAAAAAGAAAGAAGACTGCTATTTGCCACCATTTCAGGCTCTGAGTTATAACTCATTCTCTGTGGGCAGAGGCTTTCAAACAATAGCTGGAATGACAATAGGGGGCAGGTGAAAAAATACACAGAGCTGTCAGAAGGAATGCTGTTGCAGTAAAAATAAATAGTATATGGGATATAAGAAGAGTACTCTAGTAGAGGCAAGAAACAAAGATGAGGTCCAGCAGACAGTGCCTAGGTAGTACATAGGACTTACATGTAAGGGTGTCCTGTTCTATTCCTGGCACCACCAATAGTTAGAGCTGGACAGAGTTCAGGAAGGAAGGAAGGGAGGGAGGAGGAAAGGAAGGGAAGGGAAGAGAAGGAAGAAATAATGAGAGAGGGAAATGGGAAGGGAAACAAAGAAAGGAGGAAGAAGGAGGTAAAGAAAGAAAGGAACAAAGAGAAAGAAAGAAAGAGAGAGAGAAAGAAAGAAAGAAGGAAAGAAATAAAAGTGTAGGAAGGGAGAAGTGAAGGAAGGGACAAATGGATTAGTAATTATTAATTTTCTAACCTATATTGAGTCAAGTCTAAAGTTTCATTGGAAGTTTTAAAAATAAAAAGGTCCTATTTGAAACAAGTATATAATATAGAGTACAGGTATAAAAGACATTTTCTAATAAAGTAGGATAAATTATTTATTGTGGGAATTTTTAGTAAATGTCAAAATAATCCAGAAAGCTAATATCACCAGAGGAACTTTCAGTTTCAACACACTGAAATAATTTGAAACAATTAAGTCAAAATAAGGCTTAATATGCCTCTATGCATTGCCTTGGCCAATGGCAGAATGAATAAGCAACGGAGGTTTCAACAGGCTATACCACACAGTCTAGGTGGGCACTAAGCAATACCTTCTAAATTTATGTCAATAAAAATTATGAAATTCAAGGGCCCCTAGAAACATACCTAAAATAAAACCTTCCTAGCTTCTTTCCAACCAAAGATCTCTATTCTCATCTGCTCTATTCCTACTTTGTGTTTACTGTTCATTAATCATTTTTTCCTGCTTTATATCTCACCACTTTTCAGCCACAAAGTTACAGATGCTATCATGATTCCATTCTGACTTCCTTGGGCAGACGACCTGAGCAAGGTGTCCCAAAAACTCACCTCTCCAGAGCCCTACCCCACTAGGGAAAGATATAAATGGACCAAGGGTAAGGATCAAGCTGCCAACGCCCATGTCCAATGTAGGAGAAATTAAAGAAGCCAGAACTCCCACCTTCTGCACCCCAAAAATAATTTTGGTCCATACTCTCAAAAGAGGGAGGAATGACCAGAGGGCTCTGAACTCCAATTCCATCAGGACTAGAGAGAGAAGAATAAAAAAGAAAGGACATTCAGAAGTAGTAATAGGTGTTAGGGGTGACTTAAAGAGGAAGAGAAGGCAGGACCATGGTGGGGGACGGAGGCTGTTGCCCCAAAGTAAAAGACTGTGGTAAGTGGGGAAGTGTTCAGGTCCTGAAACTTGATGGCAGAGGACCCAGATTTGATTGTTGTGTGGAAAACTGAGAAATATTACACATATACAAACTACTGTATTTTATTGTCAATTGTAAACCATTAATCCGTCAATAAATACAAAAAAAATGATAGGGGCTGGGTGGTAGCACACCTGGTTGAGGGAACATGTTACAAGGCTCAAGGACTCCGGTTCAAGCCCCAAATCCCCACCTTCAGGGGGAAAGCTTCATGAGTGGTGAAGCAGTGTTATAGGTGTCTCTCTGTCTCTCCCACTATCTCCCTCTTCTCTCAATTGCTGGCTGTCTCTACACAATAAATAAAAATAAATATAATAAAAAAATTTTTAAAGAAAAATAAAAAGTGAATAAATAAATAAAATCATAGTGCAAAAATTGGCAAATATAGATATAGATATAAAAATAATAGTCAACAGATATCTGCAAACTACTGTAGCTTCCAATGGAGGGAATAAGAATGCATAACTGCTGATGGGAATGGTGTGGAATTATACCCCTGTTATCTTATAATTTTGCAATTAATATTAAGTCACTAATAATTTTTTTAAAAAAATGAAATTAAAGAAGAAAGGGCAGGGCCATAGGATAAAAAGGGCAAATATATAAAATATAGACAAAAAGTTATAGAAATAATAATCATCTCATATCTGCAACTTTTGGAGAACTGCTGTAGTCTCCAGTGGAGGGAGGAGAGATACAGAAATCTGCTGGTGGGAACGTTGTGGACTGGTGGGAATTGGACCCCTGTCATCTCATAATTTTGTGGATCAATATTAATAAAATTAAAGGGAAACTAAAAGCAGGACCTGACCAAATTGTAAGTAGGGCATCAAAGTAAAAACCCTGTGGTGAGGGGTAGACATGCAGCTTCCTGGGCCAGTGGGGGGTGGGAGTGAGCGGGAGGGATGGGTCACAGTCTTTTGGTGGTGGGAATGGTGTTTATGTACACTCCTAGCAAAATGTACACATATAAATCACTAGTTAATTAATATGAGAGGGGGAAAATCAGTTGTATGTTTCAAAGTTTCTCAAAACACAAACTGAATCTTTTTAATATATAGGCTGTGTATTTGATATGCAGACTCTCTCAAAAGCCTAGACCAAGTAGAATAGAAGCATCCAATAGCACAGCTATATACAAGATACTGGATATTGTACAGCAAACCCTAACAAAAGGACTTTTCAAAGTTAACCCAATTACCAAATAATGTGATGATAATATTAACTATCCATTGTCTTTTTGAACCCTAAGACAGCAGGAACCTCACATCTCCACTATAGAGCCCCTACTTCCCCCAGTCCTGGAACCCTTGGATAGGGTCCACTTTCCCGTATGCGTCTCCCAATCCATACCAAATAATATTGCATCCACCGATCACAACCAATGCAACGATTGCCACCTCAACATGCTTCACCTCAGACTGTGTCCAGAGACGTCACGTGTGGAATGACAACCCTTCAGCTTCATTACTCAGGTGAGACCTTTCTTTTATAGTACACTCTAATTTCATCTCAGGTGGTTCACTTTCTAACAAAGTCCCATAACCTAGATATACACCAGTTTCTCTGAGAGAGAGCTTATGTTCACACGTATCCATAAACTACTGCAAAATATATACCTGAAAGCAGAAGTACACTTGAGTTTGCAGTGAGTACCTCCCTAATACTTCCTCTCCACTATTCCAAGCTTTGGATCCATGATTGCTCAACAATTTGTTTGGCTTCGTATGTTTTTTTTTTAATTAATTTTTTATTTAAGAAAGGATAAGTGAACAAAAGCATAAGGTAGGAGGGGTACAACTCCACACAATTCCCACCACCCAATCCCCATAACCCACCCCCTCCCATGGTAGCTTTCCCATTCTCTATCCCTCTGGGAGCATGGACCCAGGGTCGTTGAGGGTTGCAGAAGGTAGAAGGTCTGGCTTCTGTAATTGCTTCCCTGCTGAACATGGGTGTTGACTGGTCGGTCCATACCCCCAGTCTGCCTCTCTCTTTCCCTAGTAGGGTGTGTCTCTGGGGGAAGCTGAGCTCCAGGACACGTTGGTGGGGTCTTCAATCCAGGGAAGCCTAGCCAGCATCCTGGTGGCATCTGGAACCCTAGTAATGAAGCCGAAGGGTTGTCATTCCACACGTGAAGTCTCTGGATACAGTCTGAGGTGAAGCATGTTGAGATGGCAATCATTGCTTTGGTTAGGTTGTGATCGGCGGATGCAATATTATTTGGTTTGGATTGGGAGATGCATACGGGAAAGTGGGCCCTATCCAAGGGTTCCAGGACTGGGGGAAGTAGGGGCTCTATAGTGAAGATGTGAGGTTCCTGCTGTCTTAGGGTTCAAAAAGACAATCAATAGTTAATATTATCATCACATTATTTGTTAATTGGGTTAACTTTGAAAAGTCCCTTTGTTATGGTTTGCTGTACAGTACCCAGTATCTTGTATATAGCTGTGCTATTGGAAGCTTCTAATCTACTTGGTCTAGGCTTTTGAGAGAGTCCGCATATCAAATACACAGCCTATATATTAAAAAGATTCAGTTTGTGTTTTGAGAAACTTTGAGACATACAATTGATTTCCCCCTCTCATATTAATTAACTAGTGATTTGTATGTCTACATTTTGCTAGGAGTGTACATAAACACCATTCCCACCACCAAAGGACTGTGACCCATCCCTCCCGCCCACTCCCACCCCCCACTGGCCCAGGAAGCTACATGTCTACCCCTCACCACTGGGTTTTTACTTTGGTGCCCTACTTACAATTTGATCAGGTCCTGCTTTTAGTTTCCCTTTCAGATCTTCTAAGTCAGCTTCTGTTGATGAGTGGGATCATCCCATACTCATCTTTATCTTTCTGACTTAGTTCACTTAACATAATTCCTTCTAGCTCTGTCCAAGATGGGTCAGAGAAGGTGGGTTCATTGTTCCTGATAGCTGCATAGTATTCCATTGTGTATATATACCACAGCTTTCTCAGCCACTCATCTGGTGTTGGGCACCTGGGTTGCTTCCAGGTTTTAGCTATTATGAATTGTGCTGCTATGAACATAGGAGTACACACCTCTTTTTGGTTGGGTGTTATGGAGTCCTTGGGGTATAACCCCAGGAGAGGAATTATTGGGTCATATGGAAGGTCCATGTCTAGCCTTCTGAGAGTTTTCTAGACTGCTCTCCACAGAGGCTGTACCAATTTACATTCCCACCAGCAATGTAAAAGGTTTCCTCTGTCCCCACATCCTCTCCAGCATTTGTTGCTGCTGTGGCTTCGTATGTTAACTCTCTTTTCAATCACCAGGTTCCAGATGCCACCAGGATGCTGGCCAGGCTTCCCTGGATTGAAGACCCCACCAATGTGTCCTGGAGCTCAGCTTCCCCAGAGACACACCCTACTAGGGAAAGAGAGAGGCAGACTGGGAGTATGGACCAACCAGTCAACGCCCATGTTCAGCAGGGAAGCAATTACAGAAGCCAGACCTTCTACCTTCTGCAACCCTCAATGACCCTGGGTCCATGCTCCCAGAGGGATAGAGAATGGGAAAGCTATCATGGGAGGGGTGGGTTATTGAGATTGGGTGGTGGGAATTGTGTGGAGTTGTACCCCTCCTACCTTATGGTTTTGTTCATTAATCCTTTCTTAAATAAAAAATTAAAAAAATAAAATAAAATAAATAAATACAATTTTCAATAATGCATATGATGTTTGTGTAATGATGAAGCAGCATAACCACTCATTTCTCTGAATATATCCCCATCATTAAGTGATGGTTTATACACAGCAACACTACATGTTTTTGCTTTTGTTTTTTATTCTTTTATTGAGAAAATAAAGATTTAGAAGACAGTTGTTGCCAATGAGTACTGTTTTTTTTATCTTCCTGTGGTAGATAAAATGTATACGCCTCTCTTACCACCAACTTATCCTTCTCCACCCACTTGTGCAACAGACTATTCCTAACCCAAGTTTCACTTGTCCTTTCTTGCTTCTTTCTTTTTAATTTGTTACTAGTGATTTAATATTGATTTACAAAATTCTAAGATAATAGGGGAATAATTTCAAACAGTTCCTATCACCAGAGTTCTGTGTTTCCATCCCCTCCATTGTAAACAGCCATAGTTCTCCCAAGGTCACTGATATGGGTTGATTCTGTAATTACCTATCTATATCTATGAATGTGTGTGTGTGTGTGTGTGTGTGTGTGTGTGTGTGTGTGTGTGCGTGTGTGTGTGTTTCCCCATTTTTTCTTATTTTTTATTTATAAAAAGGAAACACTGACAAAAACCATAGGATAATACGTGTACAACTCCACACAATTCCCAACATCAGAACTCTGTATCCCATCCTTTCCCCTAATAGCTTCTCTATTCTTTATCCCTCTGGGAGTATGGACCCAGGATCATTATGGGGTACAGAAGGTGGAAGGTCTGGCTTCTGTAATTGCTTCCCAGATGAACATGGGTGTTGACAGGTCAATCCATACTCCCAGCCTTTCTCTGTCTTTCCCTAATGGGGTAGGTCTCCGGGGGAGCAGGGCTCCAGGACACATTGGTGGGATTATCTGTCCAGGGAAGTCTGGTTGACATCATGGTAGTATTTGGAACCTGGTGGCTGTAAAGAGAGTTAACATATAAAGCCAAACAAATTGTTGACTAATCATGAGCTTAAAGGCTGGAATACTGCAGATGAAGAGTTGAGGAGTTTCCATTTTTTGGATAACTAGTAGGCCTATTTTAGTTATATTCCAAAGGACTCATGACTATACTAGTTTTTTTTTTTCCTGAGCCTGAAACCTGATATGTAAATGGATCCCAGTTATTGTCTGAGTAGATGATGTTATGGCTGGAAAAAGGACCAGAAAGCTGGATCAGGGAAGTGAGTAGCTCCCAAATATGGGAAAGGTGTATAAATATTGTTGACTATAAACCCCATCAATTTGGTGTGATCTGGGGCCCATATTCAGCTTAGGAACCTATGTGACCTCTGCATTATTTCCCCATTTTTTCCAACAGTCCTACCTTCACTTCTTTTCTAAGCCACCCTTACACCTATTATTATACTTATGGGTGTCTTTTTTCCTCTTCTTTTTCAGATAAGAGAAACAGTGCCTGACTTCCTTTGTTGTTTTCCAGATTTGCTTCTCTCTTCATTGATGGTATAAAAACAAGCTTCCTGGTAACAAGCACTTTAAGTCCTGGTGGAATTGGTGTACAGAGTCCCCTGGTTTACTTCCACTATCATTTATTCCTTTGGAAGTATAGACCAAAATTCTTTTTGGGATACAGAAGGTGAAAGTTCTGTCTTTGGTGATTGCTTCTTTGCTTAACATGGGCAGTGGCAGGTTGATCCATACCCTTAGCCTGTTTCTATCTTTCCCTAGTGGGGTAGGGCTCTAAAATGGTGAGGTTCCAGGAAGCAGTGGTGTGGTCATCTGCCCAGGGAAGTGAGCAATGGAATCATGATAGTTATCTATAACTTTGTGGCTGAAAGGCAGTAAGATGGAAAGCAGGACAAAATGTTTAATAAACAAACCATAAAATAGGAATAGAGAAGATGAAAGTAGGGGCCTTACAATGGAAGGAAGCTAGGAAGTCTATTTTAGGTATGTTCCTAGAAGCTGGTGTCTTAATAAACTTTGCTTGAGCTTAATCACTAACAAGGAGGTGGACTAGAAATACTGTCTGAGAAGATGCTGTCCAAGTTGAGAATAGAACAACTAAGCAGGAATAAAAGAGAACATATAAATGCAGCGCTGGGTTGTGGTACACCTGGTTGAGTGCACACATTACAATCAGCAAAGACCTGGGTTCAAGACTCCAGTTCTCACCTGCAGCGGGAAAGCTTTGTGAGTAGTGAAGCAGGGCTGTCCCTCCCTATCACCCCCTTCCCACTCAATTTCTGGCTGTCTCTATTCAATAAATAAATAAAGATAATACAGAAAATTTATAAAGAGAATGTCCAAATTAACTGCAATTAACTGTTTACCACAGTGATGTAACCCAGGATATATATACATGAGCCCGTACAACTTCAAAATACCTGTCAGACTGAGCTCACAGTTCATGGTCACAGCTGGGAATATTCTAGGCTGCACTCACTTCAGAATCAGTGTTCCTTGAATGGTAGAGTAGTATGACCCAGCCTCCCTTCGAAGAATAGGGCAGTCACTCATGTAAGTTTCCCTATATTGGTTTTCATCCTAGCACTTCCATGGGAAAATGACATATTTGCTGTTTTTGCTTTCTGTTTCCATTCCTTGGCTACTGTTGAATCAAGTCAGCCTAACATGAACAGCTGCCTGCCTTTGCAAGCCCTCTTTGAGTCACAGACTGCTCAGGTTTCTTTTGAAGTTAGACTCTTATTACAACATTTTCCTGAGGCCATTTTTACTTGTTCAAACAGATTTACAAAAGTTATTTGCAAAATCTCACTGATTCTTTTTACCTTTATTTTCTGAGTAAGTAAGAAAGAAAAGAGTGGGGGGAAAAAAGTAAAAAAAAAAAAAAAAAAGCAGAAGTTGAATAATTTGTAGCAGCTTAGAACTACAGAAATGGGCATTTCCCAGCTCGCAAAAGTTCTGACACTTGAGCTAGATTGTTTGTTTTTGCTTGTTTGTCTGTTTGTTTGTTTGGGTTTTTTTTTTTTTTGCCCTTATAAGGGCTTTACCTCTACTGGCTTACATTTTTCAGGGAGACAGAAGAAAAGGGGAAAATACTACAGGATCAAAGCTTCCTCCGGTTTTGGGGGGTCAGGACACACATACGTGTACAACTTGAAGGACCAATCAAAGGCATGTTTTTCACCACTCCCTCATTTAGTAGTTAGCACTACACAATGACCTTTCAGGTCGTTGGGACTTAATGAAAACTAGACATGTTATGGCACATAAGGGTTAGGACCAAGTAAGTTTATTTAATCACATTCCACCTTGTTTTGTTAATTACAGGGCATTTATTTTAATGAGAGAGAATTCACATAAATTATAATTGCTCTTCCTTTTTTATTTTTTTGTTTCATAAGTACTGGGAGAAATATTAGAGTGTAAACTGTTGCAACGTATCCTGAGGTTTACACTGTCTTATCTCAGCCCCAGAGTGGGACAAATTAAATTCATAAAATCAGCAAGATGAGACATCAACATCATCACATTTTTAGACTTAGTATGAAGAAATCAATATCACTTCAGTTGTTTCATTTTCCATATTTACTTTACATGCTCAACATACATTTTATATGAACTTTTTATTATGGCATAGTGTTCATGTCCTTGTCAGAGTGTGACTGGGCAAGAAAGACACCAGAATGATTACGCAAAAGACTGTCATGCCTGAAGTTGGGGCCAGGAGTTAGCTCACTTGGTAGGAAGTAAACGTTGCCACGCAAGAGGCTCTAGGTTCAAGCTCTAGCACAACAAGGGAATAACATGGATATAGCACGGGGGCGGGATGCATTGGATCGACCTTGTGGTGCATCCCGTGAGTACCCATTTATTGGGGAAACTGACGATCCTTCCTAGCCGACTGAATCCACATGGATCCCAGTCACTTTCAAAGCCAGCAACAAGCAGACATCAGGCTCAACGTGACGCTGTTGACTGGCTATGGAAGAAGGGCAAAAGCTAGAAGAAGAAGCACGGGGGCAACTTCATAGATTGTGGAGCAATGCCATGGTGTCCCTCCTCTATCTCTCCCCCTTTCTCATCTCTCATTCTTTGAATAAAAATGAAAAATGGTACCTTGGTGACTGTATGTCAATATCATGTGTGAAAAGTCCTCAGCACCATACCTTGAAGAAGAAGAAGAAGAAGAAGAAGAAGAAGAAGAAGAAGAAGAAGAAGAAGAAGAAGAAGATGATGAAGAAGAAGAGGAAGAACGTAGTCAGAAGTGGAGAAGGGAGGTGGCTCAGCTGGTAGAGCACATATGTTGCCATGCATGAGCACCCAGGTTTAAGTCTTGGGCTACTAGAAGAGGGAGTACCTGCAGAGGAGAATCTGCAATACCTATGAGCAAGTGGTGCTACAGCATCTCCTCTATATCCCTGTATCTCTATTTATCCCTCTGTCTTTCCTGTTCCAACTAAAACAAAAACAAAATGGACACTGGGTGTAGCAGTGTTGTGCAGATGCTGAGCCGCCACAATAACTCCAGCTGTAAAAAAAATGGCATTGAGTGTAAACATTCAGACACAAAAGGCTAAATATATTATGATCTCATTTATATGAAATGTCTAGAAAAGGCAACTTTATAAAGACAGTAAGTAGATCAGTTGCCCACACAAAGCTATTATCTGATTGCGAGGGTGGGTGTCATCCCCTTGAGTAAGAAAACAGCATTTTTTTTCTTTTTTGCCTGCAGGGTTATTGCTGGGGCTCAGTGCCTGCACTATGAATCCACTGCTCCTGGAGGCTATCCCCCTCCCCCTTTTTGTTGCCTTTGTTGTTTATCATTGCTGTTGTTATTATTGTTGTTGTTGTCATTGATGTCTTTGTTGTTGGATAGGACAGAGAGAAATCGAAAGAGCAGAGAAAGACAGAGAGAGGGAGAGAAAAATAGATACCTGCAGACCTGCTTCACCACCTGTGAATCGATTCCCCTGCAGGTGGGGAACCGGGCCTCCAACCGGTATTCTTACACTGGTTCTTGAGCTATGTGTTCTTAACCTGCTGTACCACCCCCCCAGCACCCAGTAAATAAACAGTATTTGAGTTGAATATGGATCCCTCTTTGATCAAAAACTGAGACAATAATGACATTCTCAAAATAAAAATTATTATGTAGTAATAACAACATTAGATATGCTTTTCTGGATATAAATATTCAACCTGTTGTTGTTCATTCATTCTACACATTTATCTTACATGTTACAGTAGTGGCTCTAATTAGGATCATCTAGGGAGCTCAAATAACACTGTCTGAGTCCCTTCCCCAGAGAGTCTGATTGGTCTGGTTTAATTGGTTTTTTTAAAAGCTCCCTCAAGTGATTCTAATGTGATTTTCATTTACAGGCTTCTGTTACACCACAGATAACCTGCATTCTCCAATGTCTAGAATGATCTTGACTGTTTACAAAGTTTTGCACTCAAAACTTTGCTGTCAAATGTGTTCTTGACTCAGAGAAGTGCCATTATTCTCAGAGTCCATCAAACTATCTTTTTTTTCCCCATTTAAAAAAAAGAAAGAAAGCATGCCTGGCACAGTGAGCTGGAAATTTGAAGCAAAGCTCATCACCATTATTGTAAAATTAGATCTTTTTTAAATTTCTTTATTGGAGAATTAATGTTTTATAGTAGACAGTAAATACAATAGTTTGTACATGCACAACATTCTCAAGTTTTCCACATAACAATACAACCCCCACTAGGTCCTCTGCCATCATTTTCCAGGACCGAAACCTTCCCCCCACCACCACCCCAGAGTCTTTTACTTTGGTGCAATATACACCAAGAAAACCTCTATATTAATCTATACTATACTTCTATACTAATCTATTCTACTACCAAGAAAGTACAAAGTGCAAGGATCTGGGTTCAAGCCCCCACTCCCCACCTGCAGGGGGTCCACTTCGCTGGCAGTGAAGCAGATCTGCAGATGTCTATTTTTCTCTCTCCCTCTCTATCTTTCACTCCTCTCTCAATTTCTCTCTGTCTTACCCAACAAAATGGGAAAAAAATAGCTGCCAGTAGCAGTGGACTTACAGTATGGACACAGCGCCCCAGCGATAATACTGGAGGGGAAAAAAAAAAAATTCTGACAGCAGTTGAGGTGGGTCTTCAACAAGTAAGCAAAATGTAGGTAAGGAAGAAGATAAGGCAGGAAATATGGGAAATATTGCAAAAAGAGAGAAGAGTATAAGAAATGGTAGAGTTGGGGGTGAGCATTAAGTGCACAAAAAACATTGAGATGTAGGTGTAATGTTGTGGGATGCTGAGAAGAAAAAGTGTGTGGTACAGTGGGACAGAATGTGCATTTTAATTCCAGTTAAAAGTGTATCCTTTAATTTTAAGATAAGAAGAAGACCACCCCATCACCTGGTGACCTAGTCAGGGAATCCTTGGATTCCTGCACAAGTGTGATGTGCCTAGACCTCTAATGGATCCCTCTCTTCACCATCAATGGTCACTTTCATCAGGAATGTCATCATTAGCCCTTTTTCCAGCCTTCCCACACCTTGCCCTCACCATAAAGCAGCAATGATAGGGAGTACCTCAGTCTCTGAAGGGAGGCTGGATCATCCTGCCCTGTCACTTGAGGAAGATTGATCCTGAAATGAGAGTAGCCTAGAATGTTCCCAGCTATGACGATGAACTCTGAGCCCAGACTGACAGGCACTCAGAGGTTACACAGGCTCCTGTGCTAAATGTTAAGTATATAAATATGGGCCCTAGGTCAGGTTGATGGGGTAAACAATTAATTTCATTTACAGGTTGTATTTTCCAAGAATGGGTGCTACTCTCTGCCTTACTCCAACTAACAAGCCCTAAAGAGTAGTCTGGAAAACTTTCAGAAGGCTAGAAATGGATCTGTCCTATCTATGGCTCTGAAAATTCTCTCCTGGAAATATGTTCTAAAAAAAAAAAAAAAAAGCAATCATCCAAAAATATAAGCATATAAGCACAATTTTTTTATTTCTTTATTGGGGAATTAATGTTTTACATTCGACAGTAAATACAATAGTTTGTACATGCATACCATTTCCCAGTTTCCCATATAAAAATACAACCCCCACTAGGTCCTCTGTCATCCTTCTTGAACCTGTATTCTCCCCCCACCCATCCATCCCAGAGTCTTTTACTTTGGTGCAATACGCCAATTCCAGTTCAGGTTCTACTTGTCTTTTCTCTTCTGATCTTGTTTTTCAACTTATGCCTGAGAGTGAGATCATCCCATATTCATCCTTCTTTTTCTGACTGATTTCACTCAACATGATTTTTTCAAGATCCATCCAAGATCAGCTGAAAATGGTGAAGTCACCATTTTTAATAGCTGAGTAGTATTCCATTGTGTATATATATACCACAACTATATAAGTACAATTTGTAATAGACAAAACCTGAAAGCAACCCAGGTTTCCAACAACAGATAAATGGGTAAGAAAGTTATGGTGTATATACACAATTGAATACTACTCAGTTAAAGAACTTTTACCCCATCTTAGATGGAGCTTGAAGGAACCATGTTAAGTGAAGGAAACAAGAAAGAGAGAGATGAATATGGGATGATGTCACTTCTGGGAAGAATTTAACAAACAAGAACAGAAAGTAGAAACATACTATAAGAGTTGGACTGGTTTGGTGTATTGGATCAAAGCAAAGGACTCTGGAGGAGGAGGACTGAGAGAAGCATGGGGAAGGTGAGGGGGGGTGGATAGATGAGTTTGTAGGTCCTGGTACACAATGATTGACGTAATCTGGAGGTGAGATTATTTTGCAGATACCTATGTTAGTAAAATGAGAAATTTTACTCAACAGCTGTACTATATAAACCATTAACCTCCCAATTAAAAAAAAATAAAACATCCCTAAGAAAGTGACATATAATCAGTATCTGAAAAATGAATAGGCGTAACTAATGAATGCAAACAACAAGAACAAAATCTGGGAAGGTAATTACAGGTAGAAAGAATGATAATTCCAAATATTCTGATGTCAGAAAGAAAGCAAAACCTGTTATGGAACTTGGCAGTAGTTTAACATTCTAGAAAGAGGTAACACAGAGGTGAGAGTGTTGCAATACCAGACCAGAAGAGAAGAAAGAATGTGGTAGAAGAGTAGGGTTTAAGAAGATTAGGTGGTATACTAGAGCAGTTGTAAAATGTTGAAGTGCAAACTGGGAAGTGATTTGACCAGATTAGAACTTTAATAAATTCACACAGGCTACTGTGTGGTAAGTGATTTGGAGGGTAACTTGAAGGAAACATATTAGAAGGTTGTTAAAGAGATTAAGAATATATAATATATATATTAGTTTATATGTAATATATAAACTAGGTTATGTAAAAATGAGGTAAAGAAAACTGCATGTGTTTATTTAAAAATAAAGAATTGTGTAAATGATGCTTTATTGGAATACCACAGAGTACAGTGTTTTTTTGTTGTTGCTTCTTTGCTTATTTGTTTTATTCCATTAGACTCACTGATGTATCCCAAATACTATTCCATCTGCATATAGAAGACCAATGATTACTTGTTGAAAGAATTTATTGGGTAGATCTCTGACACACCTAGGTAGACAAGTAGAGAACAGAAACTCAAAAAAAAAAAAAAAAAAAAAAGCTCTATACTACTTTTTTGTCACTGGACATTTACTGATTTAACAATGTTTTACAATAATAAATCTTTTTTTCTTTTTGCCTACTCTTTTTTTTTGTTATTGCTGGGGCTCGGTGCCTGTACTGTGAATCCACTGCTCCTAGAGGCCATTTTTTCCCATTTTGTTGCCCTTGTTGTTGTCATTATTGTTATTGTTGCCATTAATGTTATTGTTGTTGGATGGGACAGAGAAAAATCGAGAGAGGAGACACCTGCAGACCTGCTTCACCACCTGTGCTGCGACCCACCCTCGCAGATAGGGAGCTGGAACCAGGGTCCTTATGCCCATCCTTGTGCTTCGCATCATGTGCGCTTAATCTGCTGAGCTACTGGGAGACCCCCACAATAATAAATCTTTTTAAATATTTATTCCCTCTTGTTGCCTTTTTATTGTTTTAGTTATTATTGTTGTTATTGATGTCGTTGTTGGATAGGACAGAGAGAAATGGAGAGAGGAGGGGAAGACAGAGAGGGGGAGAGAAAGACACCTGCAGACCTGCTTCACCGCTTGTGAAGTGACTTCCCTGCAAGTGGGGAGCCGGGGGCTCAAACTGGGTTCCTTAAGCAGGTCCTTGCACTTTGCACCACATGCGCTTAACCCGCTGCACTACCGGCGGACTCCCATGACTCTTGTCTTAATTTAAGAATGTAATATTACACACACACACACACACACACACACACACACACGCGCGCGCGCGCACACCATCTTCACCACCACCACCAAACTCCTGTGCAATATCTCCAACTGGATTGAATTCTCCAATTTATACCCACCCCACCATAAAATTTTAATAGTATTAATGTATTCAATGTTGTGACGAAATGCTAAAAATTAAATGATTAAAAGGAGAAAAAAGTATTGTTTCACAGTTATGAAGACTAGAAATCTAAAAGGACTCTGAGGAAGAATCAACTGTGTGCCCATCCCTGACTTCCGGTGCTTTGCTGGCAATCTTTGGCATTCCTTGGTATGCAGCTGTATCACTTCACCCGTATCTTCATCTTCACATAGCATTCTCTCTTTATCAATGCCTTTATGTTTGAACTTCTGCCGGTCGCTCCGGGTCCCACACCTTCCTGGCCAGAGGTGGCAAAGGGTCAGAGTGGCCCCCTGGGAGACCTAGGGTGTCTCCACATGGCGAGGGCTCCGGAGAGACAAATAAAACAGTCAGCTGGGGCAAGGCCTCAGAGGGAAGTCTCATTTATTGGGGGAGAAAGCAAGCAGATATATCCATAGTCCAGGAAGACGGTTGAGGTGATCATTAACCCCAACACAATGCACTGTTACATCTTGGCTTACAAACTATTTGATCACAAGTATAAAGTTAACGTACAAGGTTTGATCACAAGCTTCACAGTGCATAATTCTCTGCAGGTAAATTGCAGGCACTTCAGGGCGGGGGAAAGGGAAGCAATTGATCAACAGGATGTTTGTGGCGGTTTTCAAGTTAGCCATACACAGTAATTCATGGCCTTTGTTTAAAGGGGGAAGAAGTAGCATGTATAGAAAGATGTCCATTTCCTGGGGTCCAACCATCATAAATCAAGAGGTCAGGGGGGACCTGCCATTTTCGAATGGGGGAGGGCCTGGGGTCTACCCACTCAGACTCTCATGGAAACAACGGCCTGGACTTCCTGGACAGTGGGCCCAGTTCCCAACAAACTTCCTCTTTACTCTTCTTTCTCTCTTTCTTCTTTCTTTCTCTCTTTCTTTCTTTCTTTCTTCCTTCCTTTCTTTTGTTCTTTCTTTTTTTCTTCTTCAGTCCTGTTACCTCACTAACAGGGCTTAGTGGTTTGATGGAAAACTGGCAGGAATTTTTTTTTGTTCACTTTAAATATTTCTATCAATGATTATATATATGTATATATATTTATAGAAAATTATCAAATGTACCAGTGCTCAAAGCTTAGGCTGAAAGCCAATTTGTTTGAAAAGAAAACTTTGATTAAAAGTATCTTGATTGACAGGAGCAATTGAAAACAGCAGACCTTATTGTATTGCTTAACTCAGAAGCCAGAACTAATTTGGCATCTATTCTTATACAATACTCAGGAATTTATTAGCACTGGATGAAAATAAGAAAAGGATTGTTATCCAGGAAGGAGTAATTTTAAGGGTTAATGAGACATAGATTTCCTGCTGCTGTTGCTGCCATTGTTGCTTTCTTTAAATGAATAAAAGCAAAAGAAGGGAAGGGAAGGCTAGGGAAGGGAAGGGAAGGGAAGGCTAGGGAAGGGAAGGGAAGGGAAGGCTAGGGAAGGGAAGGGAAGGCTAGGGAAGGGAAGGCTAGGGAAGGGAAGGGAAGGCTAGGGAAGGGAAGGGAAGGGAAGGCTAGGGAGGGGAAGGGAAGGCTAGGGAAGGGAAGGGAAGGGAAGGGAAGGGAAGGGAAGGGAAGGCTAGGGAAGGGAAGGCTAGAGAAGGGAAGGCTAGGGAAGGGAAGGGAAGGCTAGGGAAGGGAAGGGAAGGCTAGGGAAGGGAAGGGAAGGCTAGGGAGGGGAAGGGAAGGCTAGGGAGGGGAAGGGAAGGCTAGGGAAGGGAAGGGAAGGCTAGGGAAGGGAAGGCTAGGGAAGGGAAGGGAAGGCTAGGGAAGGGAAGGCTAGGGAAGGGAAGGGAAGGGAAGGGAAGGGAAGGGAAGGGAAGGGAAGGGAAGGGAAGGGAAGGGAAGGGAAGGGAAGGGAAGGCTAGGGAAGGGAAGGCTAGGGAAGGGAAGGCTAGGGAAGGGAAGGCTAGGGAAGGGAAGGCTAGGGAAGGGAAGGGAAGGCTAGGGAAGGGAAGGCTAGGGAAGGGAAGGGAAGGCTAGGGAAGGGAAGGGAAGGCTAGGGAAGGGAAGGGAAGGGAAGGGAAGGGAAGGGAAGGGAAGGAAAGGAAAGGAAAGGAAAGGAAAGGAAAGGAAAGGAAAGGAAAGGAAAGGAAAGGAAAGGAAAGGAAAGGAAAGAGAAAAAAAGAAAAGAAGAGGAGCATTCCTCAGGACCTGTGGTCCTAGTTTTGGATCCAAAGCCTTAGTAATGCATATCCTGAACTTAACCAGCTGAGTCATTCTCATGGCTTCCTGAACATTTAACATGGCTTTCTATCACTTAATAATCTGATCTTTACCATTATTTTTAAAAGATTTTCTTCAGGATTCGGGCAGTAGCGCAGCAGGTTAAGCACACATGGAGTGAGAATCCTGGTTCAAGCACCGGGCTCCCCACCTGCAGGGGAGTCGCTTCACAGGCAGTGAAGCAGGTCTGCAGGTGTCTGTCTTTCCCTCTCTCAGTCTTCCCTTCCTCTCTCCATTTCTCTCTGTCCTATCTAACAACAACGACATCAATAACAACAACAATAATAACTACAACGATAAAACAACCAGGCAACAAAAGGGAAAATAAATAAATATTTTTTAAATTTTTTCTTCAAAATGCACTTGTTTAATTAAACATATTTATAGATAGAAGTCAGATATGGATGCCACACCACATAATTACAAAATTAGATTAGCTGTGAGTGAAATCTATGTAAGTAACAACTCTTTCAATTGATTGTGAAATCGGTTAAGGTTTTAAATTGTTTTCCTAAACTACAGGGAGGTCTAGCTGGCATTCTTGGTAAAAATTAATTTTTTCTTCAAAAATGAGATTAAATTTTCCATTTTGTTTTCCAGAGTGTAATTTATTATCCAAAAGAAAAAATAAAACATGCCTTATAAGAAAAAGGGGCCTGGAATGTGACACAGTGAATAAAATATGAGACTCTTCAGCATGAGGTCCTGAGCTTGATCCCTGGCATCACATGTGTCCTGGTTTTCTCTCACTCATTCGCTCTATCATATATTAATAAATATTTTTATGATAGAGACAAAGATGGAGAGAAACAGAGAGAGAGAGAGAGAGACCTGTATCACTGCTCCATGATTCATGAAGCTTCCCCCTGCTGGGGACTGGGAACTTGACACAGGATTCTCAGACTTGCTAATATGTATACTACTACCCAGGCCTCAAATATGTGTGTGTGTGTGTGTGTGTGAGAGAGAGAGAGAGAGAGAGAGAGAGAGATTAGTAATAGATTAAAAGACTCATAGTTTACAGGGTATAATTCTATACCATACCTACCACCAAAATTTTGCATCCCCACCCTCCCAACAGTAACCACTATAGTTCTTACAAAGTCTTAGAGACAGTCTGTTTGCTTCTATTTTGTTTGTTTGTTGCAAGTTCATGTATTTCAGTTGTCTGGATTCCACAAATGAGTGAAACCATCTGATTTCCTTTCATCTCTACTTACTTTGTTGAGCATAATCACATACATACTTGTTGAGTATAATCACATACATACTTTAAAAAGAATGGAAGTTTCTTCTAAAATAGCTTTGAAATCCCATGTAAGCTAGTTAGATAAATTCTCCTTGTTCTCTGCATTCAGTTCTGAGTTCTAACAGTGACAACCTGAGGCTCATGGCCTAGCATCTTCCTTGGCAGGAAGCCTACAAAGGCCCTTGATCAGCAAGGGACACTATGAGGCAAGCCTAGGAGGCTAGTTAGGGAAGAAGCCACTAGAGCATAGTAAAACATGATTGCCCAAGTTTCCCTGTAGGCCAGATGAACATGAGTATTGCATGAACATCACTACTGACAAACAGAAAACTGGTTCCTTTGGTATGCCCCTTGCTACTCTACCCTATGCTCTGAAATAGGAAGACTACCAGGACTCTGTCCCAGGAGGAGAAAAGGAAATGGTCATAGGGCATATTATAACACAGTCCTGCTCATCTGTCTCACGCTCTGTGAACATATGGGATATGTGTCAGAGGGGAGTCTCTTCTATCCAGGCTTGACAGTGGGCACAGTGATGAGAAAAAGTTTGGTGTATTGCTCCAAAGCAAAGAATGGGAAGGAAGATGGCAAGGATTTGGTGGGGTAGGAAGGTGAAATTGGGGTCTTGGTACATGATTGTGGAAAAAGACCTAAGTTAGGGGTGAAAGTGCTCTGCAGACCTCTATCATGGGGAGATAAAAAATTGTACCCATGTGTCAACAATTGTACTCTAAACTGTTAGTCACCCAATGAAATGACTAAAAAGGACAAAAGAAAAGAAACTAAAAGATGAAAAGAAAAACAAAGAATTTTGTCAGTTCTTCCTTCAGTAACATGAATTTTGGGGTATTTGCTACTCTAGGTAGGGTAATAGTAGATGTTGGGAAAGCCTGGCCCACATCTCTTGAAACCCCACCAAGGCCATCTTATCCCATTTTATTTTTCTGCACTACAATGAGTCTTCCTATCCACACTCCTTCCAGGCTGCCCCAGGACATTTGTCCACTTCAAATGAAGGCAACTATGGCTCATAAGACTCTTCATCCCTCTAGGAGCACATAGCCAATATGTTCTTGCACTTACCCAGTGAGAAGCTGGCAAGTACTTCCAGGGTGGGGGTGACAAGAGAAGTAGAACTGCATATGGCTTTGGCAAATTGTTTCTAACATCCTGACACTTCTGCTCCAGATCCAGACTTGCAAACTCCACTGTGCAAACCATAGACATGACTTCAGCAGACTCTCTTTCCCCAGACAGCAGATTAACAATCACATCTTGCTCTGGCTATTTCCCTTTAGCTTCTTGCCCCAAATCACCCATTTTTTCCCCTATCCAAAGCAATGTATTGGAGTCATCCTCTCAATGTTTAACAGGGCTGGGAGATAGTATAATGGCTATGCAAAGTAACTTTCATGCTCTATTATCCCAGGTTCAATCTCTAACACCACCATAAGCCAGAGTTGAACAGTGCTCTGGTAATATATAAAAATATATATATATACATACATATACATATATAGTATGTATATGTATATGTATGTATATATAATGCATGTATATATATGTATATATATGTGTGTGTATATATATATATTAAAACAGCATCCTGCCTGGATAGAAAGTCAGTGATGAACTATTTTCCATCCTTTGTCCATTCCCAGTGATGTTTTTCTCCTTATAGAATGGTGTCTTTGGAATTACTCTGCTGGCCTATTAATCTAAATTTGAGATCAATAAAGTGTATACCCCTTAGCTGGCAAGATAGCTCATCTGAATAGTGCATGCTTTTGTCATGTGGCTGACACAAGTTCCAACCTGGTCCCCAATACTCTGGAAATATGGTCTTTTCCTCTCTGTGTGTCTGTGTCTGTCTCTGTCTTTTCCATCCTACTTGGAAAAGAAAAAAAGTCATTCTGGAGCAATGAGATCCCTCCTCCCACCCCCCACCCCCAAAACAGACCTTTTTATTAAGGGGTCGATTAACTTCCTTATCCAAGATAGTAAGAAATCTGATAACTTCAGCAATGAGATAGTGAAAAGGAGCACTTGCTTCATCTGCTTTGCTATGTGGCTTCTCTCCTTTCCCTAGCATTGCATTTTATGATAATAATAAAGGTAGGGTGAAGGGGTTTGACCTAGTCTTTCCTGAGACCCCTAATGATAGGTGTTGCTTGGTAATACAGACTATATTGTTTGTAGAAATATAGTGTCAATGAATGGTCTACATCTGGGAATTTAAGGTAGATCTGATTAGACATTGCAACACCACTGCCACTTACACTGGGGAGAGCTTTAAATCACTGAGTACTCTTAGATGTTATGATTTGTCTTTGACATAAAGTGATTATCTCTAAAGTTTGGCCCGGGGGAAGCAATCTAACTTCTGAACTGCCGAACCATAATTCAGGAGTGGAAAGTACTTCCAAGTTAGAACAAACAGTTTTTTGTTGGAAAGTAAATTTCTGACATCACTATACAAATAAATGATAATTTGTGCTGATATGCTTCTTTCCCAGCCTTCGTCCTTATTCATATAAGCCATAATCTTCTCCTTTGAGTTCACTTTAATAAATCATGGAAAATATTTTCACAGCAAATTTTGTTCTCATAGCATCTTCTGTTATATCTGTTTGTGATTATGACATTGACCTTCTGATCCTGTGACACAAAGACTTACAATAAACAATGCAGAGGAAAAGAAATTAAAAAAAACTAATTTACACAATTACCCCACTCTTAGCTTTTGACAGGCAATCACTCCTATTCTCTGTCCCCTTCAGACTTTACTTGTGCTGAGGTAATAGGAGTTGGAGCAAGAGACCCACCATCTCTCTTTATCCAAACCAAGGATAAATGCCCCCGACTAACACTTTAAAAGAAAAAAAAAAAATGGAGCCCAGTTGAATGCACATTTTACCATGCACAGACCCTGGTTCAAACCCTCAGGCCCTACACGCAGGAAGTGAGGCAGGGTCTAGAGGTCTCTGTCTTTCTCTCTCCCTCTCTATCTCCTCATCCCCTCTCAATTTCTCTCTTTACTGTCAAATAAAATAGTTTAAGAAACTACACACTTAAAGAAGAAATAAATCTTTAAAAAAATAATGTACATAGCTTTTCAATCATAATCAAAGCATTCCTAACCTTGTTTCATTTGCTTTTTCTCCTTTTTTCTTTCCTTTTCTTTTTCCCCCTCCAGGATTATTACTGGGGCTCAGTGCCAGCAATACAAATCCTCAACTCCCGGTGGCTATTTTTTCCTCTTTTTTTTTCTTTCCTATTTTATTTGATAGAACAGAAATTAAAAGGGGAGTGTGACATAAAGAGGGAAAAGATCCAAAAGTGATGAAGTAGTGTTTTGGGTATCTTTCTTTATCTTTCCCTTTCTCATACCTTCCTCTGAGTTTTTAATCAAATAAAAAGGAAAATAAAGGGACTGGGTGGTGGCGTACCTGGTTGAGCACACATGTTACAATGCTTAAGGACCCAGGTTCGAGCCCCCAGTTCCCACCTGCAGGGGGAAAGCTTTGCAAGTGGTGAAGCAGGGCTGCAGGTGTCTCTCTGTTTCTTTCCCTCTCTGTCTCCTCCTTCCTCTCAACTTCTGGCTGTCTCTAGCTAATAAATAAAGATAATAAAAAATTTAACAAAAAAGGAAAATAAAAGGAAATATATAAAAATTAAGTTGATGACAATTTTAAAAAAAGAAAATATTCTATGTAATGAACTAGTCCAAGCTTAAGTTCTACAAGTTAGGTCAATGCTTTATTACCCACTAGCAATGAATAAATAAATAATCAAAGTGCAATTGCATAAATTATTTTTCTCTATTAATATTGTAGCTCAGATTCCAAAAATGTATGTGTGCTGATTCACAAAATAGTCTTTTTGTTGAAATGAAGGTATTTGTCAAACAGGTTTTTACCATTGTGGTTTATCATGTGGTTCTGTAAAGTAACCAGATGAAATAATAGTGAAGTCAAACTGAGACACACAACATTAAACCCTGGGGCCACAAATGCTGACATCTAGAGTAATGAACAACTGATTCCAAATTGCTCTGAAGGGAGGAAACGGCTTAATAACACTTTTCTTTTCCTCTTTAGTATAAACTTAGCAAAAGAGAGTAAAGATGGAACTTCTGCCTCTTGTTCCTTCTTTAAAAGAAAGAGAGATATTTATAAATAAAGAGAAAACACTCTCTGGAAGGACATCAGCTCCACTGTAAGAGAAGCACTAATCTCCTTATAGATAGATGTCTTTGTCTAACTGTGCCTGTTTTAGTAATCTTTCTGACTTCTCCTTCTCCATAAAAGTCCTCAGTGTTAGCTAAATCATTTAAAGATGATATTAAAGACCAAGAGGTAAGTTACTTAGAATTTCTGGCTTTTACCCAGATGTTCAGGAGATAGATATATTATGGGTAAATTTTTCTTTCTTTTTTTTTTCTCTTAGTAATCTGCCTCTTGATTATTTGTTGAGACTCTGAAGAACGTAGTGTTTAGTACAGGATGAGTTATTTAGTGTCCTAGCATCAAGATAACACTTGTGTAAAACATTAGGTAACACTAACTACATTTTAAAAAGATCTATTCTAGGTAAACTGTAGCTGAGATGAAGCAAAAGTATTCCAAAGTCCCAATGTCAGACAAATATAGAAAGAAACAGGGAATTTTTGATAAAGAATTAAAGACAAAGTGGTCAATTGTGCTTTGACTCTCGAATCTGCACATCCACGAAAAGGAGCTGAGTTAACAGGGAACTGCCAGCTATTAACAGAGAACAAAAAGCGTGAATTTTCTGTCAAGTCAGACCTATGGGGCCACTGGAATTACTGTCACCTGCTCAGCTAACACACAAAATCAAACCTGAACCTGATTTTTCTAGGGTTACCCAGGGTGGGAAACTGTAGACTTGGTTGTGTGATGTGATCAAATCCCTAGTATCTACTGGACAAAATCTTTCAACACAGCTATTATTACTATTATTATTGTTATTATTATTATTATTATTATTTTATTGCTTTTACATCAATGATCCCTGAACCCAAGTGTAAGGTATTCTACCCCTAGATCAAAAGATGGGTGGAAACCACACTGTTTTCTAAATTAATTTTCCATAATATTACCCTAGTAAGTAGATTTATATTTAAATGACAAAGCACTGGGATTTCAATCTTTTTCAGTTCTAATTTAACTTTATTTTTAAATATATCTTAATTTCTATGTCCACACTCTATTGCAATGAGCAGAGGGGAATAAAAGAGGTAAATGCCAATAAAAGAGAACATAATTTCATAGAGTAAAGAAAATTACAGATCCAGAATAAAAAATGAATAATCCACTTATAAAATTGGCAAAAAAAAAAACCCAAATAAATATTTTATGAGTGAGAATGAATAAGCACATGAAAAGCTGTTCAGTCTTTATAATGTAGTAATTTTGAAAGGCAGTCAGGAGGTTTCATTCTTTTCTTCCCTCACCCTTATGGGAAGAAGAGGGTGGGCAGAGGTGAGGACTTGGGGAGTTGCCCTCAGTCAATCACTCAATAAGCATTAACCGCCACCAAAAGGGAAGCCAGGGGGAGACAGCAATGAAACAAAACCAGTGAGTGGAGCCACACGTGTGTCAAATATGGTGACACTAGAGAAGAGTAAAGAAGGGAAGGAGGTATTATGGCTTTCATTAACTTTTCATGCAGTGGTCCAGGATGTGGCATAGTGGATAAAGTGCTGAATTCACAAGCGTGAAGTCTTGAGTTCGAACCCCAGCATCTCATGTGCCAGAATGATGCTCTGCTTCATCTTTTTTGTATTAATCAATCAATCTTTGAAGTAAAAGTCCTCAGATAAAGACAAGGGCACTGCCAGCAGTAGAACAACAGATGCAAAGCCTTGTGGGCTATGAGGGAACATTCTCTTCTACTCTGAGTATGAGGAACACACTGGAATCTTTCTAGCCATGTCCACCTCCCCACCCCACCCCCATCCCCGCATCTTATTTCCTAGAAGTAGGGCTTTCCTGGACTGTACTGCTACCCCATCTAACCTTCATTCTAGTAATTTCTTTCTCTCTTTTTTTAAAAAGAATTCTAGTGGGTCTCTACAGGACCTTATGTTCAGTGTAGAGCAACAGTGGTATAAACTGCCCCACTCTCCAGAGGGAGGCTGGGTCAACATACTCTGCCACTCGAGGAAGACTGGTTCTGAAATGAGTGCAGCCTAGAATGTTCCTAACCATGATTGTGGAATTTGAGATCACACTGACAGGCATGCAGAGGTTACACAGGCTCCCATGCTAAATGTGAATAGGTATGAGTTCTAGGTCAGATTGATAGGGTTTACAGTTCCAGTATTTATATACCTTTCTCATATTTGGGAGCTACTTTCTGCCCTGATTCAACTTTCTAGTCCTATTCTCAACTCTAATACTATCTTCCCAGACAATACTCTTAGCCCACTTGCATGCTAGCTATCGGGCTCAGGCAAAAATTAATAAAGTCATAGCCCCCTTGGAATATAATTAAAATAGACCTTGTAGCTTCTTCCAACATGAAGAGCACAAATTTCATCAACTATACTCTTACCTTTAGGTTCTGGATTATTAAACAATTGTTTCTGCTTTATATCTTAATGCTTTCCAGCCACCACGTTGAAGATGCTACAATTGAACCAACCTGACTTTCCTGGGCAAACGACCTCACTAATATGTCCTGGAACCCCAGCTCCCCAGAGCCCTACCCCACTTTGGAAAGATAGAAACAGGCAATTGACCTGTCAATGCCCATACACAGTGGAGAAGCAATTGCAGAAGCCAGACCTCCTGCCTTCTGCACCCCATAAGGATCTTTGGTTCATACTACCAGAGGGATTAGAGAAACTTCCAGTGGAGGGAATGGGATACGGAACTGTGGTGGTGGGAATTATATGAAATTGTACCTCTCTTCTACCATAATCTTGCCAATCACTATTAAATCACTAATAAAAGATTGTATAAAAAAGGAAAACCACAAAGTGAAAAAAGAGAGAGATTTTATGATGTTGTTCTTGATGGAGATGACCAGTGGTGGTGGAGAAAGGAATCTGTTAGAGGTCTAGGTCCATCATATTTATGTGGGAACCCCAGGATTCCCTGAGTAGGGCCCCAGGTGTTGGGGTGGCCTGGTAGTAACCAAAAAGGCCATCATTAAGGTATGCTGGTCCCTTATCCTTTTGTATTCATTACTTTATCTGACAGGGCTATGCTTAGGGTGATTGAAGGAAGTGAAATAGGAAGTAGGTGAGGTGAGGAGGATATCTAGGTCTAAGTAGAAGGTATTTGGTTAGTACTTTATGATGTCTTTTTTAGGTCTTTCTACTTGCTTACTGCACTTACTGAGTCACTGCAGACCACTACACACTTTTACTTTAAGGTATGTGTTTCTCCCCTACTGATGGATACATGTGAACATGTGCTCTATTTCATGGGCCCTGGTCTATATATAGGCTCTGTAACTTTGTTAGGAGGTGTGCCACCTGAAATGGAACTAATGAGTCCTATGAGCTAGGAAAGATCTCACCAGAGTATTGGAGCTGGAGGGTTGACATCCCAGGCCTGGCATCTCTGGACACAGTCCGAAGTGAAACATGTTGAGGTGGCATTGGTTGCACTAATTTGTTTGAGATCAGTAGATGGAGCATCCAGTGGTATGGATGAAGAGAAGCATGAAAGAAAATGAGCAAAACCCTAGAGGTTTCAGGACTAGGAGAAATACAGATTTTATAAAGAATGAGGAGGGTTCCTTGCTTTCTTAGAGTTTAAGAGGGCAATGGATAATGATCATTATAACCAAGTTATTTGGAAAAATGGTTTAGTTTGAAAATCCCATGGGGGGGTCGTGCGATGGCACAGTGGGTTAAGCGCATGTGGTGCAAAGCGCAAGGACCGGCGTAAGGATCCCGGTTCGAGCCCCCGGCTCCCCACCTGCAGGGGAGTCGCTTCACAGGCGGTGAAGCAGGTCTGCAGGTGTCTATCTTTCTCTCCCCCTCTCTGTCTTCCCCTCCTCTCTCCATTTCTCTCTGTCCTATCCAACAACGAATAGCATCAACAATGGGAGTAATAATAACCACAACAAGGCTAAAACAACAAGGGGGAACAAATTGGCCTCCAGGAGTGGTGGATTCATGGTGCAGGCACCAAGCCCAGCAATAACCCTGGAGGAGGAAAAAAAAAAAAAAAGAAAATCCCATGGTTAGGATGTACTGTACCATGCAGGACCTTGCCATGATTTATATAATTTAATGCTATTTACAAGTAACTATATCTTATATAATGACAAGACTGGTGCTTCTGGTCACCTTGGTCTAAAATTATAGGTGATTTAATATCTTTTTAAAATTTATTATTAGAAATGCATTAACAATTTTAACCCAGTGTTAAAATTCAACCAGTTTACTAATTTGAAAACTTAAGTGCCTAGATTGAAGGAATATATATACTCAGAATATTCCATCTATTATCCCCTCTCATATTGATTAAATAGTGATTTATAAGACTATAAGTTAATAGGAATAGATATTAACACCATTCCCACCAACAAAGTTCTGTGTCCCTACCTCACCCCCCTACAGTGTAGCTGAAAATCTACTTTCCTCCCACCCTCTGGATTTTACTCTGGTGCAATACTCCAAATTCAGTCAAAATCTGCTTTTTGTTTCCCTTTCTGTTCTTCTTTCTCAATTTCTGTTTATGAGTGGGATCACCCCATACTCCTCTCTCTCTCTTTCTGACTTATCTCACTTAACAGAATTCCTTGTAGTAATTTCTGTTCCCTTAGAGTTCAAGCTATGATGTTGTGGTCCAGTTTGGTTCTGGATCCCCCAGCAGCATGACCACCCTCCATAATCCAAGTGAGACATGTCTAGAAGGTTCTAGAAGTTTCTGGATTGTTCCTATGGAGGTCTCAGTGGCCCAGCAAGACCTTTTTTAAAAGTTCTACCTAGTCACTCTATTTCTAAATATTACAAGGGAAAATGAAAGTACATGTTCATACAAAAAAATATAAATATCCGTTGGTACCTGTTAATGTCATTCTGTTATAGTTACCATAGACACACAACTGCTCAGTCTCAAAGTCACAAAAATAACTTTGTCCTATATTAAGCATAACCATTGGTAAACTACAGGGATTATCAACAGCAGAAGTACTGACACACAATGGGATAACTACTGTAGGGAGATATTCTGTGCAACTTGGAGAAAGAAGGAAATCCTCCCATTGGACAACATAGATGGACCTTGAGTGCATTGAACTACGTGAACTAGGTCAGAGACAAAGACAATCATTGTATGAGCCCACTCATAATCAGAACCCATTCCCCACCACCAAAAAATGTTCATAGAAAAAGAGAGCAAACATTGGTTACCGGAGGCTGAAATACAGGAGTTAGGAAAATATGGTCAATGGGAACAAAGTTGCAGAACTTTGCAAATAGGTTCTGAAGATCTAATAAACAGCACAGTGATTGTCATCAATATTGCTAGTTCTGTCCTTTCAAGTTGCTAAGAGACTAGAATGTATGGCCTGGGAGGTATACATTAACTAGAGAAATGGACTTGCAAGTGTGAAGTCCCAATTTCAACCCCAGGTATAACATGCACTAGAGTGTTCCTCTGTTTTTTTTCTTGCTTACCATTAATAAGTAAATAAATATTATAAAATCTTAAAAAGGAGACTAGATCATAATATTCTCACCACAAAATGCAAATGATAATTAAATGATATGATAGAAGTGTTGGTTCCTATTATGGTATATATTGTACTTCAATATATAGAAGACATCAGATCAACATGCTGCATATCTTAATCTTGCACAGTAATACATATCTTAATTTAAAAGTGAGTATTTAGATTATTGTGTTGTGTACTCAAAATTAACATATTCCAGTTAAATCTCAGTAAATAATAAATTACAAATATTTTCTATGCTCTGAAAAGGATGTTTTAAAGTAAACATAACTGGTCATCATTTAAATTACCCAAATTTTTATTAATAATCACTTTTTAATTCTCCAAATTAATACATTTCAAATTTTCAGGCTTGAATTGCAAATATGCTTAATTTTCTGTTATTTTTTATTTATTTATAAAAACGAAACATTGACTAAACCATAGGATAAGAGGGGTACAACTCCACACAATTCTCACCACCAGAACTCTGTATCCCATCCCCTCCCCCAATAGCTTTCCTATTCTTTAACCCTCTGTGAGTATGGACTCAAGGTCATTGTGGGATGCAGAAGGTTGAAGGTCTGGCTTCTGTAATTGCTTCCCTGCTGAATATGGGGATTGACAGGTTGATCCATACTCCCAGCCTGTCTCTCTCTTTCCCTAGTGGGGAAGGGCTCTGGGGAAGTGGAGCTCCAGGACACATTGATGGGGTTGCCTGTCCAGTGAAGTCTGGTCGGCATCATGCTAGCATCTGGAACCTGGTGGCTAAAAAGAGAGTTAACACACAAAGCTAAACAAGTTGTTGAACAATCATGAATCTGAAAGCTGGAATAGTGCAGATGAAGAATTGGGAGGGTCCTCCATTTTGTAGATAGCATACTTTAGTTATATTCCAAAGGGCCTGTTGCTATACTAAGTTTTGTTTGTTTGTTTTATTGGATAAAGGCAGAACATTTAAGAGGGGAGGGGGAGATAGAGAGGGAGAAAGACAGAGACACCTGTAGCATTGTTTCACTGCTCTTGGAGCTTCCCCATGCAGGTGGGGACTGGGAGCCTAAACCTGGGCCCTTGAACATTATAGCATGTGGGCCCAATCCAGTGTGCTAATACCCAGCCCTGAAAAGAGTCTGTCTTTCAAAAGTTCTGGGGATAGTAAGGAAGTGCCTTGACTAACAATATGCATTTGTGAAGCACACTCTATAGTCTTTATTCTGCAGAACATTGTGAGAAAAGGCCATGAAACCACTGCCTTCTTCTTCTAGCATTTGCCCTTCTTCCGTACCCAGTCAACAGCGTCAGGTTGCTGCTTGTTGCTGGCTTTCAAAGTGACTGGGATCCATGTCGATTCAGTCGGCTAGGAAGGATCGTCAGTTTCCCCAATGAATGGGTACTCACGGGATGCACCACGGGAAGGTCAATCCAATGCATCCCACTGCCTGAAGCAACATAACAGAAAAGGTCACCAGAAATTAATAGAGATTGAATCAATGGTGTGTTATAGCCACATAGTGGCAACAGAAATCCACCAAATAGAGAACAGAGATCAACTGAGGACCAACTAGGGTGTGACCAACTGAGGAATGGAGTATATATATATATATATATATATATATATATATAAAATTTTATCTTTATTTATTTATTGGATAGAGACAGAAATTGTGAGGGAAGGGATAGAAGGGGTGAGGGACAGAGACACCTGCAGCACTGCTTTATCACCTGTGAAGCTTTCCCCCTGCAGGTGGGGACTGGGGGCTCAAACCTGGGTCCTTGTGCATTGTAGCATGTGCGCTCAACCAGGTATGCCACCACCCGGCCCCTGGAATGGAGTCTTGGTAAGTGGGAAAGCAATCCAGTCAAACAGAGCTAGTACAACCCTTGTTCCAGTGATGTTCTCAGTACACCATGGCATATACCAGATGATGTCTGTTTTGCCTTTCATGCCTTCTTTTAGGCAAGTATCTCAAGATGAAACATCACACTCTTATGGTGAAATATGTTAACCTTGTCCATACTTATACATGAATTCCTGATGAAGCCTACTCAGTTCCACGTATTAAGGAGCCCATTATTTCTGTCATGCCTCCAGGTCATACACAGGGTGTAAGACATTCGCAATGTCTTTTTGGGGGTAGAAGGACTGTCAAGAGTTCGCAGCTGCTAACCTTCCACTGTATGTACTTCTTTGTTTCTCTTAGTTTCATGCCAACTCGACAACTCCAAGTGAATCTCATCTCCCAGTTCCCCTCTGCAGCAAATTTTAAGCAAGAGCACCTGGGATTCATCACTCATGACCATCAGAAACCCCAAACAACCCTTATTCACCTCCTTACTTGGAAGTACTTATGATGCCTGGTTCATCCAATTAATGATCCCCCCACACACACTAATAGACAATGTGACAGATCATCAAGTTAAAGATAGCTAATTGAGGGAGGCAATGCCCACTTCTCTTTCAGGCAATGCCAGGCTTGCTGAGGATTCTTTTGCCATCTCCACCTCTTTCCTTTCATTTGACTTTGTCCATTCCCTATCCTGGTTGCTGAGAACAAAGTCTGGAGAAATTATTTTCTCCCATCTCAGCTGCCATTATATCTTCTGAGGACAGGACTAGTTCCTACAAGTATAGCTGCTTTGAACACAGGTGCCTCCTTGCATTTGAAATTTGAACATGCGACTATTTTGGCCACTAGAGTTATCATTGGGGCTCAGTGTCTGCATGATGACTTCACCATTCCTGGTGGCCACTAGTTTCCCTTTTTTTTCATTCTTTTATTTGATATAAACAGAAGTAGGGCAATTTGGGCAGTAGCACAGCAGGTTAAGTGCACATGGCACGAAGCGCAAAGACTGGCATAAGGATTCTGGTTCGAGCCCCAGGCTCCCCACCAGCAGGGGAGTCACTTCACCAGTGGTGAAGCAGGTCTGCAGGTGTCTATCTTTCTCTCCCCCTCTCTGCCTTCCCCTCCTCTCTCCGTTTCTCTCTGTCCTATCTAATGACAACATCAATAACTACAGCAACAATAAAAAACAAGGGCAACAAAAGGGAAAATAAATAAATATTTAAAAAAATTTAAAAATATAAAAAAGAAGTAGAGATGGAAGGGGGGGTTCATGCAGTGGTGGACCAGGTTAAGTGTACACAGTACAAAGCACAAGAAATAGATAGAGAGGAAGAGAAAAAGAGAGACACCCGCAGCACTATTCCACCATTCTTGACGCTTCCTTCACTGTAGGTGAGGACCAGGGACTTGAACCAGGGTCCTCAAGCATGACAGTGGGTGGGCTCTACAAAATGCACCAGCGATCAGTCCTAAACAATAGATTCTCATTCATAACTTGGAGATACTGAGACCCTAGACAGTACAAAAAATTCCACATGAAATTTCTATCATTTATACAGATATAATAAAATATGAAAAGTGTTTCTAAAATTATAATTATGATAAAATAATCTTCCTCTATCATGGGTCTGTTCCCACAAGGTTTCTTTGAGCTTTAATATTCTTTTCCATAACTACAAACTCACATCTTTATAATAAAGTGTTTCTACTTTATATAACTTACAAATACAATAATAATCTACATATAACATACCTGAGAGTTCCAGAAAGTCACATAATTGTCCCCTATAGAAGGAATCTTGAACTTTATCTGCACTCCCCCTTGAGGAAACACTTCCCAGAGAACCCCCTGAGGTTAGAGGATTCCCCAGGCTCTGTTAGAAGATTACTGCTCTCTTTATGCTTCTTTTTTTTTCTCTTTATGCTTCTTATCTCAGCATTTCAGCATATGTTCAACACTAGCTTTGCAGTGTCCATTTGTAGTTGACAATTTCCACCCACAAATATGACATAGAAGTTACAGTGAAACCATATTATGGTTCACAAATGATCAAATCAAATATATGTGTCTAGAACTCCTATTTACTTAAACCCAAACACACAGGCATTCCACTGACTCATGATCACTTTAAAGGACTTTGTCTATAAAAAGAGATAAAAGTTTGCCCTTTGTGCCAGCCTGGATGAAAATGGAGGGAATCGTGCTAAATAAAATAAATCAAAATGAGAAAGATAAGGAATGGATGCTCTCACTTATATGTGAGTTGTAAATATTCAGAGCAAGAGAAGGGACAAAGTCAAATGAAATGGAAGTCTTTGATTTGAAAGTCTTTGTCCAGGGAGGAGGACAAAGGGAGTAGAAATGTTGGAGGTCATTGGCACTAGCCATGGTGAGACAACAGACATTTGAAAATGTATGAAACCGCACTGCTAAAATATATTCAACTTTTTAAACCAGCTTCATCTCAATAAAGTAATTATAATTTTATTTTAAAAAATGAAAATAAAGAATTTCGAAGTCAGTTTTATTTGGGAAACATGGACTTGTATTAAGTGACATTCTCCCCCCTAGTGGTCAAAGAGAGAAAAAGAAAGTTTTTGATTCATTTTAGAATCAGTTATGATTTCAATTGCTAGGCATTCTAGGGTTTTTTTGTTTCTTTGTTTTATTTCAGTTTTGTTTTTTTTTTTTTTTTTGGCTTGAGGTCTCACCCTCAAAGCCATATGTTGTAATTTTCAGTTTTTAAAGACTCCATCAAGCAGGCTATGCATCTTTTTTGTAACTGAATTTTATTTCTACTTAAATCTCCCTCCTGCATCCTCCCCACGCCACTCAGTTCTGATTCTTATCATAATTAAGATCCTTTGGTTCCTAGATCTTTATTAAATGCCACATTTCAGAAAAGGCACTTCACAAGTGAAGCAGATCTTCAGGTACCTTTCTCTCTTCCTTTCTTTCTCCCTCTCCTTTATCAATTTCTCTGTCCTATTAAATAAAAACAGAAGGAAAAGAAAAAAGGGGGAGTAAGGGATGGCTACCAGAGTGGATTCCTAATGCTGACACTGAGCCCTAGAGATAACCTTTATTTTGGGTTTAATTTGGGCAATTAAAACATAAAGAAGCAGAAGAAGAAGAAGAAGAAGAAGAAGAAGAAGAAGAAGAAGAAGAAGAAGAAGGAGAAGGAGAAGAAGAAGAAAGAGGAGGAGGAGGGGGAAGAGAAGAAGGAGGAGGAGGAGGAGGAGAAGGAGATGAAGAATGAGTCTGCATTCTGCTAGGGACAACTTCAGAACTGTGGAGATAGGAGTAATTGAACAAATGAGAAATGTCTCAAAATTTCACCATCTGGAAGCTTCAAACAGTCCCAGATAGGGCCAGGAAGTTGAGAAGATTCTTCTTCTTCTAACGTTTGCCCTTCTTCCGTAGCCAGTCAACAGGTCAGGTTGAAAGCTGTCAGGAGCTGCTTGTTGCTGGCTTTGAAAGTGACTGGGATCCTGTGGATTCAGTCGGCTAGGAAGGATCGTCAGTTTCTCCAATGAATGGGTACTCATGGGATGCACCACGAGAAGGTCGATCCAATGCATCCCAAAGATGAGACTGAGTTGAGAAGATGATACAGTGCAAAACAACTTTCATGCCTGAGGCTCCAAGGTCCCAGGTTCATTTCCTGGTGTCATCTTTAGCCAGTGCTAAGCATACTTTCAAACATAAATAAATAGCCAGAAGATAGCTCACTCCAAAAAGTACATAGCTTATACACATAAGATCCTTGGTAAGAACACCAGGAGAGGCTCCATGGACGCTGAAACAGTGTGGTGTCTCTCATCTCTCTATCTCTCCTTCTCTTACTCTCTCACAAGAGACATTGCTCAACAGCATCACACATATGTGAGGCACTGGGTTCATCCCACAGAACTACATAAAAATAAGACTAAAAGAAAGCAATGTCAGGTAATGTCCATCATATGTCACAGATATGGAGAGCCAGGTGGTAGTGCACCTGGTTAAACACACACATTACCATATGCAAGACTTTGTACCTAGTGACCTGAAGTGAGGAAATGAAGAGGTCAAGATGATAACACCCCTGGAGAGTTGCTTTGACCAAACCACCCAGGAGCTCAGAATATCTTGACCCTGTTTTGATTTTAATTACAATAAAAAAAATGTTATCCTCCAACTAATGTATATGCTCCATGATAGTAGAAACTGTGTCTGTTCTTCACACTGAGAACTTGAAGCTGTCACAACTGGTTCTACAGAATTACTTGGTTAAAAGGCTTCATGACTCTGAAAGCAGTGAGCAGAAAATAGAACAAATTTAATATTTGAATAGGGCTATTCACGTAGTAGTCCTTCTCATCAACTTGCTGTACTACCTCATAACTATTCCAAAAAGTAGGAAGCCGCCCCATAATGGTTGATGACATCAAGTTATCTTATTTTACTTTTTTTCCCCTTTTGTTGCCCTTGTTGTTTTATTGTTGTTGTTGTTGTTATTGTTGTTGTTATTGATGTCATCAGTGTTGGATAGGACAGAGAGAAATGGAGAGAGGAGGGGAAGACAAAGAGGGGGAGTGACCCCCTTGCAGTTGGGGAGCTGGAGGCTCGAACCGGGATCCTTACTCCAGTCCTTGCACTTAGCGCCACATGCGCTTAACCCGCTGTGCTACTGCCCAACCCCCCCTTATTTTACTTTTTGACTTACAAGTTAATCTATTTAATGAGAGGAAAACCGAAACCAGAACACCACTCAGCTCTGACATATGCGGTGCCAGGGATAGAACCTGGGGCCTCATCATGCAAGTCCTGTGCTGTAGTGTGGGGCTATCTCCCCTGCTGAATTATTTTACAGCTGGCTATCCTCTCCACTGTCTTAAAGTGTAGGTGAAAGAGAGAAGAAAT
The DNA here is from genome assembly GCF_950295315.1 of Erinaceus europaeus. Lineage (NCBI taxonomy): Eukaryota > Metazoa > Chordata > Mammalia > Eulipotyphla > Erinaceidae > Erinaceus > Erinaceus europaeus. The sequence goes on along the minus strand of NC_080162.1, from coordinate 172,779,232 downwards.
CTAAAATTAACAAAATCTGATTCATTCAAATATCCTGGGCTGAACGGATTTCCCTGAGAGTCACTCCTGCTTTGGGGGGTGGAGAACAGTAGAATGTTAGCTGTGAGCTGCCCTTCCATTTGCTGATCAACCTGCACTAAATAGAATCTAGTATATAAAGTCTTGACTTGCATGATGTTATTTTGTTATTTTGTAGTAGTTATTTACTCAATCGAGGTAGGTCCTACACCATTATTTGCCACCCACCAAGTGTCTTAAGTGCCTGGTAGTTATCATTCAAATCTATTAACCTTTGTATATTTGAAAGTCATTAGCCATGTTCCCGGCCTAACCTGCCCATCACAGAATGATAAATATTGAAAGAGTAATCTTGCCATTTAAAGTGCTTCTGGCTTAAACAAATGTTTGCTCAGCTTGCAGTACTGCCCAGGTAATTGCTAGGTAATGAAGCAGGCGCACCTTGCCGTACTGGGAGAGCAGGGGAAGATTACTAGGTGCACTAACAGCCTATAGGGTGGATCTCTCTCAGCCTACACTTCGGTCTCTGTTTCTAAGAGAAATTACCAGTGTCTGCTCCTCCTACACAAGATAGAACGAAACAAAGCAACCCAAAGGAGAAAACTGAAAAGAGGCTATAACAGGCTAAAGGTTATTTAAAAACAACAAAACAAAGAAAAACTCCCAGGGCAGCTCTGCATATCACAAGGCAAGAGCCCCAGTTTATTACCCAGCCTTATTAAAAGCACAAAAGTAGGAGGAGCCAGGAGGTGGCATAGAGCACACACATTCCAGTGTGCAAGGACCTAGGTTAAGCCCCTGGGACCCCACCTTTGGGGAGGAGCTTCACAAGTGGTGAAGCAGTGCTGCAGGTGTCTCTCTCTTCCTCTCTATCCCCCCGACCTCTCAGTTTATTTCTGTCACTATACAAAATTACACACACACACACACACACACACACACACACACACATTTGAGCATAGAAATAGAGCTAAGAAAATAACATAACGGTTATGCATAAGACCTGCATACCTAGGGCTCTGTCTGAACTCCCAGGTTCAAACCTTATTGCAACCATTAGCCTGAGGTGAGAAGCACACTGGTAAAACAAACAACTAACTAATTCTTTAAGTAAACGAATTGGAAATTTTCTTCCTTCTTGGTTTATTCTGTTGTGTATTAGGAGTCCAATAAAATAAATTTGCCAATCAATTCCATACATCTTTTCCCATAAAACTCCCAGACTTTTTTCTCCACAGTTAAATTATGTTTATCCTAGATAGCCAGCATTTTATGTTGTTTATTGTTTGACCAGAGATCCACTTAGTGAGTTTTGAATCGTCTGGGATAGGATCTGGAATATCTTAAATGTTAAGTCCCAGAAGTTAAGATACCACTTTCTGATAGGACTAAATTGCTCTTAATTATTGTTTTCTTTTTATAGATACTGACTTCCTTGATAAAGTCTATCTTTAAGGAATGAATCCACTGGAAAGATCCTCTAAGGAGGATCCTTTATTTCTATGACTTATTTATCTACCTTTGAGCATTCACCTTTTCTCTTGCACTAACAATTCTCACCTCTGTGTAGAAATCTCCCATATTTGTTAACCCTCCCTTTCCAAACTCCAGGCAATTATTTCAACTGCCCTCTGGGTATCTCTACCTGGACTTCCTACTCTTGTTAAAGTTCAACTTGTTTCAAGCTGAACTTATCTTCAAATCTGCTGCTATATCCCCATCTTTATACATATAAAACAGCATTTCCTGTTACTAAAGTCTGCAAGGATATTATCGATATTATCTCTTGAATGAGTTTCTGGATCTATGACAAGTCTATGTGTCCCTGCTGACAAAAGTCAGGCTGCCCTCACTCTTGGACTTCTTAAAAACTCTTACATTTGGCCTTCATGTTTTCCAAATTCCACTCATGTATACAATTTGCTTTTTATCTACTTAAGTATAATTGCTATTAAACTCTCTACTGCCTGATAATCTCGAGTGTATGATTAGCAAGAGAGAAACTCTTCAGAACAGCCAAGCATTTGGGACCATCTGCAATGTGTCCCTCTTGATGGGCCTCTGACTAAACCTAGATGATTACTGAATTGGGTTTATCTTCCCTAAACCACCAGTTCTTGTTTCTGAATGTTTTCTCGTGCTGTTTCTTTTTCAGGGTATACTAGATCCAACAGTCTTAGTCTCAACCCTGGCCATACTTTAAGACCCTTAGCTCAGATCAGGGAGGCAGCATAATGGTCATGCATAAAGACTTTTCCAGCACCAATACAAGCCAGAGCTGAGCTGTGCACTGGCCTGCCTCTATCTGTCTGTCTGTCTGTCTGACTATCTATCTATTTCTCTCTAATTAAAATAAATATAAAGAAAGCTGCAACTCAGTTCAAAAATTAGCATTCTGATTATTCCTGTAGGACTTTTCTCCTAATTTTTGTAGCACATTATTGATTTTATTCTCATCATACTTTCTTCATATTTTTGTCTTCACATAGTAGTGACTGATTTGTATGCCCTTTCCCTCTATACACATACACACACAAACACACACACACACACACACACACACACACACACACACACACCAACATGATAGATAAACGCAGCAGCTTTTAGAAATTGACCTACCTTATGACCCAGAAATTCCTGCCCTGGGAATGTATCCAAAGAAAGCAGATACACCCATCTGAAAACCTGTACTTATACGTTCATTCATAGCAGCACGATTTGTAGTAGCCTAAACTTGGAAGCAAGCCCGATTTCCAACAACAAATGAGTAGCTAAGGAAGTTGTAGTGTATATGCACAGTGGGATACTACTCAGCTGTGAAAAATGACTAAGTAGTTTGCTTCCCTTCATCTTGGCTGGAGCTTCAAAGAATCATGTTAAAGGGAGCTGGGCAGTTACGCACCAGGCTAAGTGCACATAGTACGAAGCACAAGGACCCGCCAAGAATCTGGATTGCAGCCCCCAGCTCCCCACCTGTGAGGTGGGGGAGGTCTCTTCACAAGCAGTGAAGCAGGTCTGCAGGTGTCTCTTTCCCTCTCTCCCTTCCCCTCCTCTCTCAATGTCTCTTTGTCCTATCCACTAAAATGAAGGGGGGAAAAAGAATTATTTTAAATGAGATAAACCAAAATGAGAAGGATAAGTACCAAATGATTTCCCTCATAGGTGGGAATTTAAAAACAAAGACAAAAAGGGAAACCACAAAGTAAAATTTGGACTTGGTGTGAGATACTGCACCAAAACAAAGGACTCTAGGGAAGGATAGGGTAGAGGAGTGGGGAGGGGTGGATTTTGCATACTATGCAAGGTGGTGGAAAAGAGCCTAAGTTGCAGTGAGAGTGTTTTGCAGACACCTTTCAGAGGGAGGTGAGATTGTGCCCATGTGTTAGCAACTGTACTGTAATCCATTAGCCACTCCCTCCCCGCCAAAAAAGAAGATAAAACAAAGAAAGAAAAGTTCTCAGAGAAGCATCTACATTTAGAAAGCATTCATTAAATATAGCCATTTGTAAGAAATGCTTTAAAGAAATAATCATCAGCTTTGTGTCATTAACTGTAACACCTAACTTTCAGGTTTTAGTAGGTTTCTTAGCCATTCTAAACATAGTCTGCTTATTTGTAACAAATAATGTTCAAGTTGCTCTAATTGAATTAAATTAAATAATGTAGTGGAACTACCCAGGTGCTTGCTAAACGCTGCCTCTTACTATTAACTCTAATGCTCAGGTTTGTTTTGTTTGTTCCTGATCACCTATCTTTCCATCTCTAGCTTCCTGTGATGTTTCTCCATCCTTAACACAAAACTAATGTTCAGAATGTTGGTTGTACTGAAGGTTCTTATCTTTAACTGCATCCCTTTGCTTAATACTTATCTCAAAATTTAGTCTCAGTTTGACATGCATTGGAACAGCTTATGGAGTACTGATGAACGTTTGCCAATTAGATTATCAAAACTCAGGGCTTTCTGTTGAACCCAAACAACTCAATTCTTTCCCAACTGTTATAAACCTGATCTTGATATGAAGTAGGTATATCTTGTATGTTTCAGAACAGATGTTAATTGTGTGGTCTGTGTGTACCCAAAGGTGAAAGCCCAACAAAAGCAGTGAAGTCTAACAGTCTTAGAAAGCAGCTTAATTATGAAGATCAAACTGGTGTCAGGATGCATCACCCAATGGCTCCCTGAGACCATTCAACTGAACTATATCAATCTGTGGTCTCATTAGAGTTCCTTTTTGGGAATGAATTAAGGAAATTAAACCAACAGAGAAAATCCTGTATTTCTAGCCAGGCACAGGACCGGTATTTCAGATAAGTAAAGAAAATAAGTCACCAGCGACCTCCCTATGTATTCCCAAACATAACCTTACTTATACTGACTCTCAAAAGCATGGTAACTGTAGGGCCACCAAAGGGATAGAGTATATATTCTCTTACCAAAATTAATCTAGAGGGATCCTTTAATCCCACTGATCCTAAGACTCGTCCCAATGTTCTATGAGTAGGTCACCATAGTTCCGCCTACAATTTTCTATTTTTTTTCTTTATTGGGGGATTGCCAATAAATTGTTGCCAGTAAATACAATAGGTTGTACATGCATAACATTTTTTAGTTTTCCACATAACAATACAACCCCCAGTAGCTCCTCTGTCATCCTTTTCCAGGACCTGTACACTATTTTTTTTCCTTTTTGTTGCCCTTGTTGTTTATCATCATTGTTGTTGTTATTGCTGTCATTGTTGTTGGATAGGACAGAGAGAAATCAAAAGAGAAGGGGAAGACAGAGAGGGGAGAGAAAGACACCTGCAGACCTGCTTCACTGCTTGCGAAGCAAACCCCCTGCAAGTGGGGAGTCGCAGACTTGAACTGGGATCCTTATGCCCGCCCTTGTACTTCGTGCCATGTGCGCTTAACCCGCTGCTCCACTGCCCAACTGCCACACTATTTTTTTTATGATGTTGTCTTATTTAATTGTGGGATTAATGCTTCACTGCCCAGCCCCTGAGAATTTTAATATCAAGAACAAAATAGAATGCTCTTTTGTTTCTCTAGGAGGCACAATTTATGATGGCTTTAGACTATTATTTGCAGAAGTACATAAAGTTGCTACTCTCTAACTTGTTACAAAGAGATATGAGACAAGGAGATAACTCAGCATAGAGAATAGCATTTATATAAATCTTTAAAGATGACAAAAACTGCCACAAGTGACTTACTACTAGATGAGACCCCCTCAGAATTTCATAAATATTTATGGAGAATCAATATTTGCCAGGTACTGGACCAGAAACTAATAATTCCAGAGAAACCATCACTTCCTCCACAGTTTTTTTTTTAGTCATATCTTTTTTGGATAAGAAAATATTTGATTATGACATAGTGTGGTGAACAGTCTGAATGAAGAAATAAAGAACATTCACATGAGGGAACAAAATCAGTCATACTTGGGTTGCTAAAAGAGACTTCTTGGATTTACAGGTAACATAAGAACTAATATATAGGTAGAAGTTAGTGTGTGTGTGTCTGTGTGTGTGTGTCTGTGTATGTGTGTGTTTGTGTGTCTGTGTCTGTGTGTGTGTGTTTAACCAGAGCACTGCTCAAATATGGTTTGTTGTGGCGCAGGGAATTATAGGCAGAAGTTTTACACACAAAGGCAAGGTTATTGTAGGTTGGGATTTGGTTTAAAATGGAGGAGAGAATGAGAGAGGGAGTGGGGGAGAGAAGAAGGAAGAGCTGAAGGTAGGAAGGAAGAGTAAAAGAAGGAGGAGGAAGCAGAGGACAAGAAAGTGGAGGAGAAAGTAATGAAAAAAGATCTCATGAGCATTCAAGAGGCAGATTCGTTGCTGAAAAGGGGAAAAAAAAATCAATTTGACCTACATGGTTTATGTGTGACTATCAGTATAAAAGGCTAAGAGGTAAGAAAACAGGCAAGAAGAAGGGAGAAAGAGACTGTATCCCAAGAGAATTTATATACTATTAAGCTGGTGAACATTTATTTGCCTTTGGGATGATAACTGGAACCTATAGATCTCTCCACACATATCTTTCATTTTGCATAAGGCCAGATTAGGAATATTAATAGTTTAGCACTGGGAAAAAGATATTTTTTTCCCAGTGCTATTAAAACGAAGCTAACTCTTCAGATAAAGCCTGTCTTGGTTGCCCAGGATATGCCACCTGCAAGGTGTTGAAGGAACTGCTGCCACTTTCAGGTCAGAAGTGAGGCCATTTAGCCGATTGTGAGATCCTAAACTAAGGATCACACTAATATACTTCTCTTACACTGTTCCTCACTTACCATTTCTGCATTCTTCAAGCAAACCCTAGCACATAGGAATAAAGAAGAGGCACATAATACTGTTTCAGCACAAGTACATTGCAGGACTGGAGACAATACAAACTTTAAAAAATAACTGATAGGGGCCAGGCAGTGACTCCCTCAGTATAGCATATATGTTACAATGCTTAAGGACCTGGGTTCTATCTGTAGGTTTCTCTTTCTGGCTCTATCTCCCTTTCCCTCTTGTTTTCTGTCTCTACTCAGTAAATAAATACTTTCTAAATATTTTTAATTTGCAGAAGATTAATGAATCAGTTACTTGACGGGATCACAAATATGTTCATGAGAGTATGTCTTCCAGTGTAACAAAAGACAAATATTTCATTTTATCTGTGCTTACTATTAATGAATTTCTTTTTAAGGCTAGAGTTGGAAGATGACTAAAGTTCAGGTCAGAGCCACTTTGCCTCTACTTAAAGGAATATAAATCGACCTATAGTTCAGACTAATTAACTTCCTTTTTTCTTTTTCTTTTTACCTGAGTACTGCTCCACTCGGATTTAAGGAGATACTAGGGATTAAATCTGGGGCCTTTGGAGCCCCAGGCTAAAAAGGCTTTTTTGCATAACCATTATGTTATCTCCCTAGCCCTAATTAACTTTTAAAGATTTGTGTATTTTTATGACAAATTGAGAGAGAGAGAGAGAGAGAGAGAGAGAGAACACAAAGCATTGCTGTGCTGTGGTATATGGTAGTGCTGGGCATCAAATTTCTTGGTTTTATTTTTTTTTTTTTCACCAGAGCACTGCTCAGCTCTGGCTTATAGCAGTGTGGGGGATTAAACCTGGGACTTGAGAGTCTCAGGCATGAAAGTCTCTTTGCACAACCATTATGCTATACCCCCACCTGTCGTTTTCGACGGGTTAGGTTGTTTTCGCCAGGCTGGCTTCACGGGCAGGTAACAGACGACCAGGGACTCATAGTTGAGCTGTAGGCAGTATCTCTTTATTCATGCAGGACACAGCACAATCTAAGACGAGCTAAGCTAAACTCAAGGTAAAGTACTCTAAAACTCACAATGCTGTCTTTATATATACTTCCCAAGTAGGGTGGAAACAGGATGTGACATAGAGAGGGTGGAGAGAAAAGTGACTGGTGAAAATCAGAGTGTGACAAAGAGGGGGCAGATTAGGCAAGAATCCTATCACTGAACCACAAATGCCCTGGAGGGAGGGTGGAACTTGTTAACAGTGGTTATGTAAATAAAATAGTGTTAAGCAGGGGGGATTTAAACCAAATGAAACAGAAGGGGTCTCATGCATACCAACACCCACCCATTATCAAATTTCATCCCTCATCTCACTCAAAAACAGAAGTTGAAAAACAAGATTAGAAGGGAAAGCACTAAGCAGAACTTGGACTGGATTTGGAATATTGCACCAACATAAAGGACTCTGGGGTGAGGGGAGGGGTTCAGGTCCTGGAACAAGATGGTAGAGGAGGACCTAGTGGGGGTTGAATTGTTATGTGGAAAACTAGGAAATGTTATGCATGTATAAGCTATTGTATTTTACTGTTGATTGTAAACCATTAATCTCCCAATAAAGACTTTTTTAATTATTTTTCATCCCTCAGGCATGAATATCCTATACTCTAACCCAAGACTAAATAAATTTATGAAAAATTATTCTGATCTAATAATAGTTCATCACACTGGCGAATGTGGTTGTTTGAAGAGAAAATAAAGTTTCAGAGATGAAATAGCTTAGTATAAGATGATTCCCTATGTGTAGTTTGCCATCTAGTGTTAATTTGTAGAAATGAAAAAGAGTGGTATAAATTTTAAATCCAGTTCAAGTGACAAATGGGTTGATTCAAAGCAAAATTCATTGTTTAGACATCAAATCATACTTGGAAATCCTTTGTGGAGGTTTGTGGAAACAAGTAAGTGGGTGGTTGGAAACTTAGCTACTTTTTAAAAATTATTATTTAATTATGAATGGCAAGTCCATTGGATAAGAGGGGTATAATTCCACACAAATTCCCACCACCGTTTGGCATCCCATCTGTTAGAGAGCGAAATCAAACCACTATCCACTGCAAGGAAGCAAAAGATGTTTATTCACGAATTGCAATCCGGGCCGAGATGGTGACTGGTGTTAGTCTACCAAGCTCGACCCTGAACAAAGCTCAAACCATACAATTTATAGGAATTTAGACTACACTCAGGGAGGGGGAACACATCACCTTATCAGCCTATATCCAATCATTTCAAACTTAGCAAAAGCCTGATCCATTCAGAGCAAAGCATGGGCTAGTTCTAAACATCACACCAGACCAATAGGTCCCAGCCAAAGTGGGGGTCACCACATTCTTTAGTTTTTTGTTGGGACCACCGACCATCTGTTTGCAATCTATCGGGCCATCATTTGTCAGGCCATTTTTAACTGTCTGGTAACAGTATTCTGTTGCAGAGGTCATGAGGAGTCCTGCTCGCTGCAGGGTCTGTCAAAATAATTGATGGCCTCTTAGGTTCTGTCGAGAGGGAAAGGGCAAGGGATTTTTCACCTCACTGGGCAGGAAGGCAAAAAGCAACTATATTTAAACTATTCTTAAAACTCAAACTTAAAAAAGCAACTATACTTATAACTATTTTAGAGTTACTGCCTCTAACACCATCCCTTCCATTGGAAGTTTTCCTGTTCTTTTTCCCTCTGGGAGTATGGACCAAAGATCTTCATGGGGTGCAGAAGGTGGGAGTTCTGTCTTCCTTAATTGCTTCTCCGCTGGACGTGGGCATTGGCAGGTTGATCCATACTCCCAGCCTGTTTCTGTCTTTTTCTAGTGGGGCAAGGCTCTGGAGAGGTGAGGTTCCAGGACACATTGGCAAGGTCCTTTGCCCAGGAAAGTCAGGTTGGTGCAAATGTAGCATCTGCAACTTGGTGGCTCAAAAGCATTAAGATATAAAGCAGAACAAATTGTTTAATGATCAGAAACCTAAAGGTAAAAGTATAGCAGATGAAATTGGGGGTGTTCATGTTGGAAGAAGCTACAAGGTCTATTTTAGGTATATTCTAAGGAGCCCATGCCTTTACTAATTTTTGCCTGAGCCCAACAGCTAACATGCTGGTGGGCTAAGAGTATTGTCTGGGAAGATGGTGTCAGAGTTGAGTATAGGACTAGAAAGTTGAATCAGGACAGAGAGGAGCTCCCAAATATGGGAAAAGTATAGAAATATTGTTAATTGTAAACACTGTCGATCTGATCTAGGGCCCATGTTCAGCACAGGATCCTATGTAACCTCTGCATCCCTGTAGGTCTGAGCTCATACTATGTTCCTAGCTAGGAACATTCTAGGCTGCACTCAGTTCAGGGCTGGTGTTCCTCAAGTGGCAGAGTATATCGACCCAGTCTCCCTTTGGAGAGTGAGGCAGTCCCTACCATTATTGTTCCACATTAAGGGCAAGGTCCTGGAGAGGTCCACAAGTGGGTCCAAGATTGGCAACTTCTAATTATCCATTACTTCTGGGAAGTGACACAATACAGCAAAATCATTCTCAATTCTTATTACATCAACAGAATCATCTGAAAAACATTATGGATGGCTCCAGTCACACCAGGGACAGAGTGAATCAGATTCATTCAGGTAGGTCCCAAGTCATGAATGGTATGTTCAAAAACTCACAGATGACTAATGTGACAGTGGGGTAAAGACTACTGGATGGTTACGTGGTTAAGACTGTTTTCTCTAGCTGGATCTCTGAGTTTCATTGCTCAGTTGTGTCATCTCAAATAGAGAAGTTGCACTGATGGGACGGGGCAGTGGTGCACCCAGTTAAGTGCATGTGTTACCACGCACAAGGACCTGGGTTCAAGGGCCCAGTCTCCACCTGCCAGGGGCAAGCTTCACGAGTGGTGAAGCAGTGCTGCTCTCTCTTTCCCTTTCTGTCTAGCCCTCCCTCTCAATTTCTCTTTGTTCTTTCAAGTAAAACAAAGTTTAAAAAGAGGAAATTGCACTAATAACATCTATGTGTTCTGTAAAATGAAAATAATATTGAGCTGTGAAAAATATTTTTGAGAATTAAATATAATCACAAATGCCAAGTGCCTAAGATAATGCATGAAATATTGTGTTCAATATTAACATTAATGCTATTATCAAGGAAAGCAGTTAAGAGTTAAAGGAATAAGCGAATAAAGAATATGAGCTTAAAACATATGACATGTTAGAAATGAGAACCTATTAAGGGGCTAAGTGGGTTCATACTTGGTAGAGTTCACACACTACAGTGTACAGAGACCAGGGTTCAAGTCCCCATCTGTAGGGAGGAACATTGTAGGGAAGGGTCTCTATCTCTATCTCCCCCTTCCACCTCAATTTCTGTCTCTATTCAAAATAAATTAATTATATTTTAAAGGGAACATTAAATAGCATGTTTCTATTTTCTTAAGCTGCAGACTCTGGGAGTTTTATTGAATGGTAATGCCCAACTCAGCCTCCCTGAGAAACATGAGTTCTTATCATTGCTGGCCTGAAGTAATTTTCTAACATAATTTCATTCCAAATCCTAGCCAGAGTACAAAATGTTCAATTCCACTACAAATGTTCTCTCCTGAGTCAATCAGAGGTTGGAACCACATCATCTATAGACATGATAACAGCCTTGAGTGGTGGGGAAGGAAATTTCCAAGGAAAGGGAAACCATTATAACTTAGGGATATCTTTATAATCATAGAAACTTTTCTATGACTATAGATCATTCAGACAGACAGAATATTATCCAAGAAGACTCAAAGGAGTCTACTGAATTTGCTTTCTTTCTAGTATAATTCCAAATCTAGCTAAACTATTGGTGAAATAAGAAGGAATTTTTTTCCCCTTGGGGGTTATTGCTGGGTCTCAGTACCTGCACTACGTATCCACTGCTCCTAGAGGCCATTTCCTCCATTTTTATTTATTTATTTATTTATTTATTTATTTATTTATTTATTTTGGCCCTTGTGATTGCTTTTGTTGTTAGATGGGACAGAGAGAAATCAAGAGAGGCAGGGAAAACAGAGAGGGGGAAAGATAGTTGTAGACCTGCCTCACTACTTGTGAAGACACCCCCCTGCAGGTAGGGAGTCTGGGGCTCAAACGAGGATCCTTAATGTTGGTCCTTGCTCTTGGCACCATGTGTGCTTAACCTACTGCGGTACTGCTGGCCCCCAGGAATGTATTTTTTAAGATAGAAGATGTCAGAATTTTACTTTCTATGTATTCACAGGAAGGAACTGAAAAATGAACTCACCAAAGTGAAGCTTTAAAAGATTCAGAACAAGGTGGGGGGTAGATTGCATAATGGCTATGCAAAGAGACTCTCAAGCCTGAGGCTCCAAAGTCCCAGGTTCATTCACTCTCAGTACCATAAACCAGAGCTAATCAGTGTTCTGGTTAAAAAAAAAAAAAAATTAGAACACACACAGATGACAGAATGTAAGAAAAGCAAAGGAAAGCCCCCAGAAAGACTGCTATACTGCACATCTAGTCAGTAATCAATTCGGATTGCAATGCCAGGGGTCCCAATACATCCTCAAAAAAAGAGAACTTTGGTGGCGGGTGCAGTGTGGAACTATACCCTGTAATCTTTCAATCCTGTAAACCATCATTAGTCACTCTTTAAATATATTTTTTATATTTATTTTCCCTTTTGTTGCCCTAGTTGTTTATTGTTGTTGTAGTTATTATTGTTGTTTTTATTGATATCATCATTGTTAGATAGAATGGAGAGAAATGGAGAGAGAAGGTAAAGACAGAGGAGGGAAAAAGATAAGACACCTGTAGACCTCTTCACCTCCTGTGAAGCAACTCCCCTGCAGGTGGAGAGCCGGGGGATCAAACCAGGATCCTTACGCTAGTCTTTGCTCTTGTAACCATGTGCACTTAACCTACTGCACTACTGCCTGACTCCCAATCACTTTTTTTTAAAATGGCATTAGGAGAACACAGAATCTGATTACATTTGAATAAATGGAAAATAAAGATTTCTAAATTCTAGTTGAAAGAAATTTATTATCAGAATTTTAAAAGTATTTCTGGGGTAGAGAGACAGCATAATGGTTATACAAAAGACCTTCATTCCTGAGGCTCCAAGGTCCCAGGTTCAATTTCCAGTACCTCAAGGTAATTACAGAACTGAAAGCTGAAATAGCTGAACTAAAATGCCATTAGCATAACAAGCTAATACTATAACAGAACTGAAAAAAGAAGCTGAGGGAAGGGAAAGCAGGCTAACAGAAGCAGAAAACAGAATTAGCCAGACAGGAGATGAGCTAAGAAAAACAAAGAAAGAGGTAAAATAGCTCAAAAAGAGATTGGGAGATACTGAAAACAACAACAGAGACATATGGGATGATCTTAAAAGAAATAACATTTGTATAATTGCCTGCCAGAGGAAAAAAGAGAGAAAGGGGAAGTAACATTCTAGAGGAAATTATAGAAGAAAACTTCCCAGACCTAAACAACAGAAAGGACTTTAAGACCTGAAGACACATCATAGTTACAATGAAAAGAAGCAAGCAAGGATAAAGAAAGGATCCTAAAGGCTGTAAGAGAAAAACAAAAATCACATACAGGGGAAAACCCATAAGATTATTAGCAGACTTCTCCACTCAAACTCTAAAAACCAGAAGAAGAGAATGGCAAGATATCTATTGAGTCCTGAATGAAAAAGGGTTTCAACCAAGGTAATATATCCTGCAAGACTTTCATTCAAACTAAATGGATGGATCAAAACTTTCTTAGACAACAGTTAAAGGAGGCAACCATCATCAAGCCTGCCCTGAAAGAGGTATTAAAAGACCTCTTATAAACAAGAATATCACCATAATACTTGCTGTTGTTTTCGATGGGTTATGTTGTTTTCGCCGGGCTAGCTTCATGGGCGGGTAACAGACGACCAGGGACTCATAGTTGAGCTGTAGGCAGTATCTCTTTATTCATGCAGGACGCAGTTTAGCTTAAGACGAGCTAAGCTAAACTCAAGGTAAAGTACTCTAAAACTCACAATGTTGTCTTTATATATACTTGCCAAGTAGGGTGGAAACAGGGTGTGACATAGAGAGGGTGGAGAGAAAAGTGACTGGTGACAATCAGAGTGTGACAAGGAGAGGATCAGGGTGTGACAAGGAGGGGGGGTGGAGCAAAAACATATCATGAAACAGTGGGGATTGAACCAATGCCCTGGAGGGAGGTGCTTGTTAACAGCGGTTATATAAATAGAATGAAGTGGTTATGTAAATAGAATAGTGTTAAGCAGGGGGGATTTAAACCAAATGAAACAGAAGGGGTCTCATGCATACCAACAACTTGCCATATATCAGAGAAAATAAAGAATTGTTGAATAATGGCATTACAATACATTAAATCCAGAGTATCAATAAATGTCAATGGCTTAAACTCACCCATTAAAAGGCACAGAGTGGGAGGATGGGTCAAAAACACAACACAACCATATGCTGCTTGCAAGAATCCCATCTGACCCAACAAGAGAAACACAGTGATCCCACTCACAAACAGAAGTTGAGAAAGAATAACAAAAAGGGAAACTCAAAGCAGGATTTGACTGAATTTAGAGCAGAGCACCTAAGTAAAAACCCTGGGTTGAGGGTGAGGTTGGATGTTCAGCTTCACAGGGTATGTGTGTGTGTGTGTGTGTGTTGGGGGGGAGCACAGTCATTTGGTGGTAGAAATGGTGTTTATGTATACTCCTATCAATTTGTAGCCATATAAATCACTAATTAATATGAGAGGGGAAATTCATTGAATGTCTCAAACCTTTTATATCACAGACTGAGTCTTTTTAATACATAGGCTGAGTCTTTGATATGTTGACTCTCTTAAAAGCTTAGGCCAGGAAGAACAGAAGCAACCAGTGGCACAGCTATATAATGTCAAAGGACATAAATTATGGTGTTGATTTGTATGATACAGCAAATCCTAACAAATGAATATTTCAAAGTTAACCCAATTGCCAAATAATGTGATTATAGCAGTAACTATCTATTGTCTTTTTAAAAATCTTTTATTATTTTTTATATTTATTTTATTTATTCCCTTTTGTTGCCCTTGTTGTTTTATTGTTGTAGTTATTATTGTTGTTGTCATTGTTGGATAGAACAGAGAGAAATAGAGAGAGGGAGGGGAAGACAGAGAGGAGGAGAGATAGACACCTGCAGACCTGCTTCACCGCCTGAGAAGCGACTCCCCTGCAGGTGGGGAGCCGGGGTTCGAACCGGGATCCTTATGCTGGTCCTTGTGCTTTGCGCCACCTGCGCTTAGCCCGCTGCACTACAGCCCGACTCCATTATTGTCTTCTTAAACCCTAAAACAGCAGGAACCTCCTGCTTCCTCTTTAGAGCCTATATTTCCCCCAGTCCTGGAACCTCTAAGGTGGGGCTCATTTTCCTACATACTTCTCTCAATTCATACCAAATGATATTGGATCCATCTATCCCAACCTAATCAATGCAACGAGCACCACCTCAGAATGCTTCATTTCAGACTGTGTCCACAGATGTCAGACATGGAATGCCAACCCTCCTCCCTCATTACTTTCACAGTATTCGCAAATTCCATTCCAGGATGTTCACTTCCTAACAAAATCCCAAAACCTAGATATAGACCAGGTCCCATGAGATAGAGCATATGTTCACATGTATCCATAAATTAGGGCAAAATATATATGTGAATGCAAAAATACACAATAGTCTGTAGTCAATCAGTATAAAGTTCATAATGAAATAGTGTCTACTTAAGACTTAGATATCCTCCTCACCTACTTCCTATTACAGTTCTCTCACTCCAAAGCTAACCTCATCAAAGCAAGGACTGCAAATGCTGTATAAGGGCAAGAGACTGGCATACTTTAATGATGACTCTTCAGTCACTATCAGGCCACCCCATCAGCTAGGGCCCTATTTGGGGAGTCCTGAGATTCCAGACATGATGGGCCTAGATCCCAAATAAATCAGTCTCTTCATACCAGTCATTCCTAACAGGAACAACACAATAGACCCCTTTGTGGGTCCCCATAGGACCTTGCCCTCAACTTGGATCAACAATGGTAGAGAATGTTCCATCCTTGGAAGGGAGATGGACAACATACTCCATGCTACACCTAAGGAAGATGGGTCCTGCCTGATATTGGGGCAGCTTGGAACATTCCTACTTATGACCACAGAATGTGAGCTCAGATCTAGAGGGATGGAGGTCACATAGGCTCCTAAGCTGAATATGGGCCCCAGATCACATAAAACGGGGTTTACAGTCAAGAATATTTATACACCTTTCCCACATTTGGGAGCTATTCTCTTCCCTGATTCAGCTTTCTGGTCCTTCTGCCAGCCATGACACCACCTTCCCAGACAATCAGGATCTACCTACATATCAGATTTCAAGCTCATGCCAAAAAAAACAAACAACAACAACAACAACAACAACAAAAAGAGTATAGCCACAGACTCAATATGCTTACTAGCTATCCACAAAATGGAGGACCCCCAACTCTTCATCTGCACTATTCTAGCCTTTAGGTCCATGATTGGTCAATAATTTCTTTGGCTTTGTATGTTAACTCTTTTCAACCACCAGGTTCCAGATGCTAGCATGACGCCAACCAGACTTCTCTGGACAGACAACTCCACAAGTGTGTCCTGGAGCTCTGTTTCCCCAGAGCCCTTCCCCACTAGGGAGAGAAAGACAGGCTGGGAGTATGGATAGACCTATCAATGCCCATATTCAGCGAGGAAGCAATTACAGAAGCCAAAACTTCCACCTTCTGCACCCCACAATGACCTTGGGTCCATACTCCCAGCGGGTTAAAGAATAGGAAAGCTATCAGAGGTGGGGATGGGATACAGAGTTCTGATGTGGGAATTGTGTGAAGTTGTACCCCTCTTATCCTATGGTTTAGTCAATGTTTCCTTTTTATAAATAAAAAATTAAATAAATAAATAAATAATAAGGATAAATGAGTGAAAATAACATATTGATTTAAGCTGGGGGACCAACAGATGGCCCCATAGAGCATACATGTTGTTAACCATGCGTGAGGACCCAGGTTTGAACCCCGGGTTACCACATGGGAGTGCCCGCAGTGGGGAAATATCATGAGCAATCTCTTTCTCCCTTTTGCTAGAGGAAAGAAGAGAAGAAGAAAAAGAAAAAAAATTCCTCAATGATAAACCTGGTGGCAAAAAAATATATGTATACAATATACATCATAGGCAAACTGACTTAGACATTATAATAGTATCTTGAAACCTCTGGTAACTGAAACTTAATTTGGTCTAAGGGTTGGAGGTGTCCTAATATGCATGCATATATAATGTGTGAATATATATGTGCATAAGGAAAGGATATATATTGTCTATAACATTCTATGTATGTATATATATATATATATATTAAGTCTAAGAAGTCTTGTTATTCAATAAGAGATTTTCAAATAATTTTACCTAATTTACTTTACAATAACTTTTCAGTATCTAAAGAAATTTCAGTCATAAAATATCTAATATATTTTGGAATAAAAAAAAAGAGCTACCCACCGGGAAAGTCTTTTTTAAGTTTGTAGGAAAGTTGAGAAAATTACAGGCAAAAGACAAGAACATGTATTCAATCCAATCCAATATAAATGATACCAAATGTACCTCTAAAACTATATAAACTTTAATAATGTAAGTATCAATTACACTCTTTAAAATTTTAATCATGACGGACTTATTAAAGTAACACAGTATGAGATGTTTCTACTGTATTTGACCAACAGTTAAGATACAGTAATTTTAATGTTCAAATCTTAGTTTCATATATATTTAATATATCAGATATACATAGCCCTCCTAATCCAGAAAACTTTGTGGGCACACTTTATATTTTAGAAAATACAAGGCTTACATGAACCTGGAACAAACATCAATTCACATAAAAAGGAACAAGGCTAAGCAATAAATTAATCCTTTAAAAATACCTATGAATCAGAACCAGAAACATTTTGTACTTCATAAGCCAAAGATTACAAAGGGATATCTACAGACTGCACAGATCCAGTGGTGGTGAAATTTAAATAATGAGTTTAGGAAGAAAAAGGTAATTCATTAACACAGTCTATTTTCAGGTTCTATTTTCCTAGGTATAGTCATATTGATAGGTCTATCTTTAAAACAAAATTGAACTTAAAGCTTTGTCTCTTTTACACAGGGATTTTAAAGAAATCCAAGCAAATATTGTAACACAGTGTTTCTGAAAATATATTTACTGCAGACTCCTTACTAACAGTAAGGAATATTTGGAGGTATGGCAACTGAAATGGTATGGCAATGTGAAATGTTGAAAGGAACAGTACTTGAAATATATATAGGATAACTAGACAATATCTTCATCCAGCACCTAAAGTTAAGCACAGAACAGCGAGTTCATTATTTATCTGCTTCCAACTAAGAGCTGTTAACTTCAAAAATCCATTCTTTCAATGCTTATTTTGGGATTGCCTACTGTTTGACAGATACCGTTAGATGCTACCTGCACAGTGATGAACAAAACACATTTCCTTGCAAAGAAAGAATCTCGGCTTAAGAAGTACTCGAAATACTATTTTCTTATAAATGTAATTAAATATGGCTTTGGGAACTAAATGAAGTTGTAGTTTTTCTTCAAAAAAAAAAGTAAAGTAAAACTTGAGGTACAAAATACTTAAAAACTCAATGTAATAACTATCACACATCCTGCCTGTACATTTTTTTTTCCCAAAGTACGCTCTTACATGAAAAAAATGTTTGTGACAATGAAACAGTTCATCTATTCTTATCTAACTAGTCTTTATAACCTACAAAAGTGGCAGATTCTTAATCTGGACATCAAAGACAGTTTAAACCAATTACACAGTAAATCTGAAACAGATGTTGATATCTGACAGATCATCAGTGGATCAGACAAACTGGACAGGAGCATCTGTGGTTGAATACATGATGCTGTTTTAATCTTCATCATCTCTTTGTAAAGGAACTATCTGAATTTCTTTGGCTATCCTTTCTGCTATAGTTTTATTATTTGCAGCAATTATTCTTCGTGACATCAAATCAAATGGTCCACCTAAAATAAAATCAAATATGAAGAATGTTATTTCTTGCACTGCCAAAAAAAAAAAAAAAACTATCCTGTAAAAACCAATATAGTGATATGTACTATGGTCAACCATAACATTTAAATATATTCAGTTATCTTTTAAAAAAAATAAATAACAGCTGGAGAGGGAGGAGGTTCTAAATCATACCATTTTGAAACATGTAACTGATTCCCTTCTATGTGCTTTTATAACTCTCTTTATTTCTTCAATAATTCAGAGTGTAGGTACAATAAAAATAATAAAAAAGAATAATTTGTCACAAGTTTCAGATGCTAGAGTGTGATATATGAATGTAATTTTTTATGTTCTTTAGAATTTTGATCGATATAACTCATTCACATACTGGAATGTAATAGTAGATAGAGCTGAACAAAAAAACAGTACAGTCCATCATCAATGAGCACTTTGATAATCATTCAAATAGCACTTGGTACAGTCTTTAGATTTAGTACCTAGACTTGCTACAGTCTCTCAAGAGGTGTTGATACTCACATTTGAATAGACTAAGCTATTTATTGAGCTGTAGGAAGTCCTGACACATCTCTACATAGAAAGACATAGAAAAATATGTCGTCACTTTTCCAACAATCATTGTTAACCCCACATTACCATTAGCTTCGTCTGCTTCCCTCCATGCCCCAATGCTGTTATTTAAATTTTGCAAAAAGAAAAAAAAATTAAAATTGTATGACTTGTTTTTGCCTTTAAGAGCTAAAGTATGACATAGGCGAAACATTTAGAGAAGGGAAAGGGCCATATTTGGAAGCAACATCAAGCAAAAAAAAAAAAAAGGAGATAAAAATGCTTTTCTGGTCCATAATTTTACCTGTTACATCCATTAGTACTCCACCAGCTTCAGTAACAATAATGCCAGCCCCTGCCATATCCCAGCAGTGAATCCCCATTTCATAATATGCATCTGCAGCTCCAGTTGCCACAAGGCACATGTTTACAGCTGCCGTTCCAACACCACGGATCCTAGTGAATAACAATGAAGAATTCGATTATTTGAAAAAAAAAATTCTTTCAAAAAAGGTATTCCTGTTTAACTTCAGTTTAAGTACTGAGTGGATTTAAAACCAGATTTTTTTACAGTTTGAGTGCTACATTAGGTAGTGTAATTATGTTAATTTTCAGTGGCAATGTTGAAAATGTCTCTTTTGTTAAAGAAATACACACTAGAGAAGTAGCGTAACTGGCAGCGCATTGGACTTCCATGTCTGAGAATCCAGGCAAAACTCTATGCTCTATTCAAGAGACGATGAAAGGAAAGTGATTCAAAATCTATTAAAAGTAGGACTGTAGGTTGGACAAAGAAATATTAGGCAAACAGAAAAAATAAAGGAGTCAAGCTGTAGCGCAGCAGGTTAAGCACAGGTGGCGCAAAGCTCAAGGACAGGCTTAAGGATCCCGGTTCGAGCCCCCCGCTCCCCACACAAGCAGTGAAACAGGTCTGCAGGTGTCTATCTTTTCTTTCTCTCCCCCCTCTCTGTCTTCCCCTCCTCTCTCCATTTCTCTCTGTCCTATCCAACAACGAGGACATCAATAATAACTACAACAATAAAACAACAAGGGCAACAAAAGGGAATGAATAAATAAAAGAAAAAAAAAGAAAAAAATAAGAAAATAAGGATTTCCATTTTGATGTCACAGTAAACCTTAAGTCTCAAAAAAATAGAATTCATTTTTGTTTGTTTGTTTTTGTCATCACCAAGGCTTCATCATTGGGTTGATTTTTTTTACAGACAGATGTCTATTTCTAATTTTTTTTTCTAATGAAAAACTCATTCCTCAAGGACACAGAGGGAAAGACACCACAGCACCAAACTTTCCTCCAGTGTAGTGGGGGCCAGGCTCAACTCGGTCAAGTACATGGTGAGTTAGGTATGCTATCCAGGTGACCTATTTTGCTAGCTAGTCACAAATAATATTTTATAAAATCTGGAGGCTAGGCAGTGAGCACATCATTGAGTATATATGTTAAAATTATACAAGAAGAAAAAAATTATACAAGAAAGTATAGAATAGTTATGAATAGACATTAAATAGTACAGTATCCATGGAAATAAGTGTCCTAAGAGTTATAAAGAGAAATACACAGAAACATTAATAATAGAAGAATTAATAACATAACATCCTCAATTTAAGACAAGTCAATAGACAAATTATTTTAAAATAATATAACAGGAACAGGGAGGTTGTTGACCCAGGAAAGTGAACACTACCATGTGCCAGAATCGAGTTTTGAACCCCTGGTTCACAACAAAGGGAAACTTCACAAGAGGTGAAACAGTACTAAGTATCTTTCTTCCTTCTCTTTGTCTCTTTCTCACCCTGTGTCTTTTACCCACTATCTGGAGAAAAGAGATAATAGTCTGCCAGGAGCAGAGGGAGGGAGGGTGGGTGGAAAGGAGGGAAGGAGGGAGGAAAGATGGAAGGAAGGAAGGAAGGAAGGAAGGAAGGAAGGAAGGAAGGAAGGAAGGAAGGAAGGAAGGAAGGAATAGCCATCAAGAGTGATGGATTCATCATGTAGGCACAGAGAAAGGAAGGGAGGGAGGAAGGGAAGTAGGGAGGGAGAAAAGGAGAAATAGCCACCAACAGTGATGGATTCATCATGTAGGCACAGAGACCTAGTGACAACCCTAGTAGCAATAAAAGAGGAAAACAAACAAAAACTGCAAATTAAATATGAAAATTAAGCAGCAAAAAAAGTACTTCCTTGTGGAAATTTATGAATACAACCTCTAGCTGAAAGGAAAAATACAAACAAATTAATTATTTTGTGAAATTATAATGCAAATAATACTTATCAGAATCTATGATATAAATTTAATGCAGTGATCAGACAAAAGTCCATAGGTTAAATACAGATATCAATAATAAACAATAAAATTCTGTATTCAAAGAGGAATAAAAATAAATAACAAAACGAAAGAAGAAAGCATAAGACAAAATAATAATAATAATAAGGCAGAGAAGAAAAAAGTGATACATCATTGTAATAAATCAAAATCCAAGTTCTTTAAAAAAAAGAATTTCTAAAGTAATTTTCTTAAGAAAAATAAACACAAATATACAAAAAAAGTAAGTGAAATGGAAATAATTACTGATAAAGAATTATGAAAGGCACTATAAAGCAAGTATGTTTAAAAATACCTTTCATACTTCTATGGAAATAATTTAAAAGTTTAGAGGAAATGGTAATTTTGGTTATAAAAATGTTTCAAACTAAAGGAAACTAAAGTAATAGGACAACTAAGTGTAATTGTTGACTTTATACTGAACCCTGAAGTGCTACAAAGAACTACTAGGTTAATTACCAAAACTGAGTATGTATGATAGATTAGACAAAAAAACAAATGTCTAAAGTCAAGAATTGCATTATGGCCATGCAAGAGAAATAGCAATTTTAGGAAGTAACAGATTGAATTACTTAGGAATAGAAAGTCATGATCAAAATAATTTACCCTAAACCAGTCAGAAGGAAGAACTGGTATATACTTAAAAAGAGAAAGCACAACAGGATAAAAAGATAACACTTCGAAGGGAGGGTGAGCAACATACTCTACCACTCAAGGAAGATGGGTCCTGAAATTAGTGCAACCTGGAATGTTCCTAGCCATGACCACAGAATGCAAGCTCAGACCTACAGGGGTACAGAGGTTATATGGGCTCGTGAGCCTCAGATCAAATTGATGGGGTTTACAGTTAGCAATATTTATGTACTTTTCCCATATTTGGAAGCTACTCTCTTCCCTGACCCAACTTTCTAGTCCTTTTTCCAACTATGACATCATCTCCCCAGACAATACCTTAGGTCCACCTGCATGTTAACTGCCAGACTCAGACAAAAACTAGTAAAGCCATAGGCCCCTTGGAATATACCTAAAATAGACCTACTAGCTTTTTCTAAAATGGAGACCCCCAAATCTTCATCTGCAATATTCTTGCCTTTAGGTTCACAATTAGTCAATAATCTGTTCTGCTTTATATCTTAACTCTTTTTCAGCCACCAGGTTCCAGTTGCTACCATGATACCAGCCTGACTTCCCTGGGCAGATGACCCCACCAATGTGTCCTGGAGTCCCACCTCCCCAGAGCCCTGCCCATTAGGGAGAGAGACAGGCTGGGAGTATGTATCGATCTGTCAATGCCCACATTCAGTAGAGAAACAATTACAGAAGCCAGACTTCCTACCTTTTGCACCATATAATGATCCTGGGTCCATACTCCCAGGATAGAGAATAGGAAAGCTTTCAAGGGAGGGGATGGGATACAGAGTTCTGGTGGTAGGAATTGTGTGGAAATGTACCCTTCTTATCCTATGGTCTGGTCAATATTTCTATTTATAAATAAATTTTTTTAAAAAGTTAACAAGTGAATCTGAGTATAGAGCACACTTTTCTGTAGTGTTTTATTTCTGTAATTTTTGTTCTATTTGAAATTACTCTTGAATATAAAATTTTAAAAGTTATTATCACAAGAGTAAAGTTAAATTCTGACCACATGTCTATTTCCAAAATACTTCACTATGAAAAGAAAATCTATAATTACTTAAAATACTTAATTATGTGTAACTTTAGGGAAGAAATAAAAGGGACTTACCCATGAATGGGAATGCAAAGAAGCTTTTCCATATTAGAAAGAACAGTTCTGATAGTCTCTGGTTTCCGGGAAGAGCCCAGTTCTGTCACTAAGAGTGATTTGGTAATATCTAAAAGAAAATGTTTCACATAACCACTAGAGTTTAATAAGTAGTTGAGAAAAATTTTGACAACTGAAATTCAGAATAAAATAATGTATTTTATTTTTCTTTCTATTTATATCAAATCTGTTTCCTTCTAAGCTTTTCAATATTAAAATGTTGACAAACTTATTATCCCCAAGCTATTATTTTAACAACTATCAAAAAGTTGGACCATCACCTCCTCCCAAAGTATAGAATATAACCACTAACTTTTAATGTCTACTAATACTTATATAATAAAGATTATGTAAAGTGAGTAAGTAATTATAGTGGAACCATATACCCTGTAACCTTATAAACCATTATTAGTCACAAATTTAAAAAATGATTAAAAAATAATTATAAAAAAGAAAAGAGTTGTCTCTACAGAAGCTAACAATTCCTTCTAAGAAGCACAATTTATTTTTAAATGTTAACATTTTAAAAACCAGGATGCATATTTCAATCTATGTGGTATTAGAATTCAATCAAAAATGTAAATAACTAAAGAAAGAAATATAAAAACATAGGGGGTTCTGATCGTAGATTGTTTTGCAAGTACTGTTAAATTCTTGTTGAATTTAAAAGATAGGAAGCACAAAACTGGAAAATGTTGGGTATGGTTTATGGAAGAAAAATGACTCAAAAATCTCAATCATTTGTCTCGTAGTGGTACACCCATGAGAGTGCAAAGACCACCAGGCATAAGGACGCTGGTTCAAACCCCCATTCCCCACCTGCAGAGGGGATGTTTCACAAGTGGTGGAGCAGTGTTGCATGTGTCTCTTCTTTCTCTTTGACCCTCTCTCTATCTCTGTCTCATCCCTTAGCAAATGGGAAAAGAAAGAAAAGGGAAGGGGAGGGGAGGAGAGGGGAGAAGAGGGGAGGGGAAGGAAGGAGAGGGGAGGGAAGGGGAAGGAAGGAGAGGGGAGGGGAAGGAAGGAGAGGGGAGGGGAGGGGAAGGAAGGAGAGGGGAGGGGAGGGGAAGGGAAGAAAAAGAAAAAAGAAAAGAAAAAAAAGGAAAGGAAAAAGAAAAAGAAAAAAGGAAAGGAAAAAGAAAAGAGGCTGCTGGGAGTGGTGGAGCTGTGTAGCTACTAAGGCCTAGTGATAACCCTGATGACAAAAAAAAAAGAATTAAAATGTGACCTATTAAACTCACAGAAATGTGTATGCAGGAGAATTCAACATAGAATTGAGATGCAGTGGCCAACATAATAAAATATAAATTCCTTGTGGGCAGGAAATCATTTATATTCTTTTCATCTTCTTGACCTGAACATGAGCCAGTCACTGAGCCTGAAGTGGCTGTTTGCTCAAATACATTTACTTTTCTTGCCGCAATGACCACATTCAAAACCGTGGTTAAAACTAAAAGACAAAGAGATGGGGGTTTCCCGGAAGATGGCGGACTGAGAAGCTGCTAGTGGCTGAGCTCTGACCACATCTTCCTGGAAACGGTAGGATTTTCTGCCTTTAGCAGGCCAGTCAATAAGGGGTCCTAGCAGTGACACCAAGGAGGTGACTATAACTTAATTTGGGTTAAGAATTAGAGTAGGGAAAAAAGGGGAAAAAAAAAAATTTTTTTTCTTCCTTTTAATTTTCAAGCATACCTCCTTCCCAGCTCCCCCCTCCCATAACCAGTGCCTGGGGACCAGCTCCTAGCAGGGGAAGGGAGATCCTTTTCTTTACCAAATTCCTGCCCCACCAGGGAGTATCATTAATTCTAAGTCTATACCCTTCTGAAACCTCTGGCCTATTTTCTTTCAGTCAATGCCCATGTCCAGCGGGGAAGCAATTACAGAAGCCAGACCTTCTACCTTCTGCAACCCTCAATGACCCTGGGTCCATGCTCCCAGAGGGACAGAGAATGGGAAAGCTATCAGGGGAGGGGGTGGGATATGGAGATTGGGTGGTGGGAATTGTGTGGCATTGTATCCCTCCTACCCTATGGTTTTGTTAATTAATCCTTTCTTAAATAAAAAAAAAGAGATGAAGGACACTTCATAAATCTTTTCATAGTTGGAGGACACCACAGGTTAGCACTCAAAAACAGTGAAATATAAGTATATAATATCAATCAAGTCAAAAATCAGACGATAAACCTACCTTCCTGCTGTGAAACCTGTAATTTCTGACCGTTACAAAAGGCACCTTTTCCTTTCCTGCCAGTATACATCTTATCTTCCACACAACTGTATACAACTCCAAATTCCATCTGCAGAAGCAAGACAATTTTCAGTTACTAAATTTGAATTACTCCAAAACCTCTCTGATTAAGATTTTCCCAAGTCATTCTTAGGAGGGTTGTATACACCTTCTTTATAGTCTCTGTTTTTTGTCTTGCTTCATAATTTCATAACATATTATTTTTATTCACATATTTATCCTGCACTGAGCCAATCAATCGAACTGTGAGAGAAAGCACATAGCCCAGGGCTACTTATATGCTAAATGCTTACAAGGTTCATTCATTTTGGATGTCCTCACACAACTCCTGGCTAAGATTTCATTTGTACTCAATTATTTTTATTTTCAGAGATTTCCTATTCTCTTTGTACATGCTGATCATACATATTACAAGATCTTTGAAGCACAGTATGTATCAGTAAACATCATTCACTGCTTAATGCTCCAAACAACCAAATAGCAAGGAAATGTAATAACCACATAATTTACTTTACTGAGTTTTAGGTAAGGCACTATCTAAATATGCATGATCTATTTGAGTTCCTGAACAAAGTATAATCTCCAATCATATTTTGACCTTTGCCTCTTTCTGGTTTCTCCCGTCTCCCGGAACTTTCACCTATTACAGAATTACCAGTTCAAATCCTACCACACCCAACACACATCTTAAGTCAAAGTCAACTCCTGTCCACTCTAACACAAATTTCACTCTATAACATACAAAATGATAAGTATTGAACTGAACTTCAATTCCTTGAGTGTACTTTTTACTTATGTGTGTACTTTTTGTGTGTACTTGCTTCTCAGAAAATAATAAATTTTCTCCACTGGAAAAAGTATCATAGCAATTTTAATGATCCTCTTAACTCATTTCAAAATAATGTAGCTATGTAAATTTATATACTTATATATCATATAAATATAGATTATAGCCTAAATTTATTACACAGATACATTTACTCTTTCTCAGAAAATGAAAGAAAGGCATTTTGCCAGCCATAGTTTAAACTACATACTTTTTATTTACAACAAAGCCAATGGAAACCGCTACAAAAGGAAATCTTTAAAAGAAAAAAACAAAAAGAAAGAAGACATACAAATTTACTGAGATAGAACTTATTTTCAATATATATGTACTTTCATAATAAAATTGTTTACAAAATTTTTTCATATTAAGAATTTCAGTCCTCCTTTATCAGAATAATGTAAATACTGCACGGCAGGTAGGATATATTGAAATACACGCATAAGATGCCTCCAGAGGCATAAGTAGAAGAGATAAAAAATTCCCCTCAACTATTTTTTTTCTTTTTTTGCCCCCAGGGTTATTGCTGGGGCTTGAAGTGCCAGAATCCACTGCTCCTGTGGCCATTTATTTCGATCTTTTGGACAGGATAGAGAGAATCTGAGAGAGAAGGGGAGATAGAGAGAGAGAAAAAACACCTGCAGACCCGCTCCACTGCTTGTGGGGGTGCTGTCCTGTGAAGGTGGAGAGCCAGTGGCTGGAACCGGGATCCTTGTGTGGGTCCTTGAACTTCGTGCTATGTGCACTTCACCTAGTGCAGCACCGCAGGGCACCCTCCCCTTAATCTTTTCTAGGACCTTTCTAGGACTAGACTAAAAAGTTGAACTGGCATAAGCCAAGTTAACAAGCAAAACCCAAACTATGTATTATAGGGGAGCTCAAGATAGGAAACCAAGAAGTAAGGCAACAGAAGCATATACACCATCTGAGCAAAGGACTGTGATGGAGGTTAGGACATCAAAGGAGAGGGGAGAAGGAATGTAAAAAAGAGAAGAGCGGGTATTTGATAATTAAATGCTTGCCCCTGCTATATGTCACACAGATAAAAAAAAGTTATTTCTGGCAATAAGTCTCCTTCTGGGTCAGGCCGCTATCTAAATTCTTTTTGAAGAATTAAGGGGAAAATAAAAGATTTTCTTGAATCTCCTAGATCTTCACTAGTGCCTTCAGCTCAAAACATTCATGTGCCAAAATGGCATATGTAAGGACCCTCAGATCTGTTTCCCTTCACATGAAACACAACTGAAAGAATGTGCAAGAAACTGATAGCACTGCTCATATCCAAAGGTGGGTCTTGAGAAACTGGGGAACAGAAGTTGGTAGGACACCATGATAATGTGAAACAAGAAATCTTTCATTGGTCTTCATCCATTCTGGAACAGAGCTTCGAAAGCTCCCGGAATTTTCTAAGCAATGAGTTACAGGTTCCCTTGTCATGGGAATGATGGAAATGTGTGAAGTGCCTAGATGGAGACTGCAGAGATGAGGGCTGCAGGTATCTATCGCTCGTCCCTCACCATCTTCCCCTCTCAGTT